>NC_056729.1:1068819182-1069056682 GCF_019279795.1 Protopterus annectens | reverse complement strand
ATGTGGCCGAGGTAGGTATGACCCTAGCCCTGAGCAGCATCCTACCATCGCCCAAAATGATACCGCAGTACAAGCAGAAAATGATTGACTTCAACATTCGGCTAAGTTTCTGGTGTCATTTTAAGGGGATCCAGTATGTGTCTGCTTGGGAGGATATGATTGACAGACCTCGACGCTTTGCCAGAGATGGCCTGCATCTGCCACCCCTGGGTTTCCGGATAATGGCTAAGGCTCTTGCCACCTGTATAGTGCCTTTTTTAGGCAATGTTCCAAAGATCAAATTACCACCATAACAGCTATAAATAAATGCAATCTGAAGGTCATGCTTCTCAATGCTAGAAGTCTAAATTTCAAGATGCACTTGCTCAAATCACTCCTTAAAATGGAGAACATCAACATTTGTGCTGTAACGGAGACCTAGTTTAAAGCAGCAGTACACACCCCTGTGCTACCGGGGTATAAATCATTCCACATCTTCGGCTCCCAGAACATGGAACGAACCTCCAAAGGCAGTGTGTCTCCATATTCATAAAGGATATATACACCTCTAGTCTAGTAGCTCAGCATAACGCATCTGCGATACTTCAGGTACAACTAACATTGGGTAAGATGGCTATTCAGGTCATAGCCTGCTATAGGTCCCCAACCATGTCCCAAGACTCTCACTCTACATTCCTAAGCACCGTGGAAACTATTAGGGTCCAAACCAGCACTTTCATACTAGGTGACTTCGACTATCCCTCCATCAACTGGGAAGACTACTCATGTATTAATACACTGGCTCAACACTTCCTGGAATTCATCAATTCCAATGCCCTGGACAAACTCATTCTTACCCCCACTAGAGGAAGCATCATCTTTGACCTTGTTATTACTAACATGGGCAACCATTGCTCAACACCAACTGTCAATTCCTCCCTGGTTAGATCCAACCACAAACTAATCACCATGGAAATCCACATCTCACCCACGTCCCCTGCAAAGGTATCCACCATGAAAAACTTCTCCAAAGCTGACTTTGGACTCAAAAAACAGAGATGGCTAACTTCATGGCACCCATGTCAATGAAAAATAGATGCATGACTGCCAAATCATGCACCAATGCACTGTCCGAACATGTACATAAATGCATTCAAGTAGCCATCTCCAACAGAACCAAGATGCTCTCCTCAAAAAAAAAAGGAAGCCAATCCAGTGGTCCCCTGCCATTAATAAACTCTACAACAGAAGGAAAAAATCTGCTGCAGAAAAAGGTGAAGTCACAAGACTGGAAAAACTTCCTTATTAGCCTCAACAAAAAGTTGAGATCCCCTCATCAAAACCTCTAAAACCAGCTATGAAGGCAGAATTGCAGCAGACACTAAAAACAATCAGTCGTTTTCTTCAAAAGTCTTCTATAGCTATATCAAAAATCTCCATGACAATACCCAGGTTTGCTCTGAGTTACTGCCCAATGGTACCTCCTATACTGAGACAACAGATATTGCCAACATACTGGCCAACAGATTCAGTACCAAATTTACCCCTCTCTCCCTCCCAAAGGACCAATCACAATACTGGAGGAATGCCAGGCACCCAGCATTACTGCAGCACAGGTTAAAGCTGCATTGTCCAAGGCCAAGAATACAGCTTCCATGGGATCTGACAATATCCCTGGATGTGTTCTACATGAATTACAAAGTGAACTGGTACCACATCTGTATGCCCTGTTCAATCACACCCTCACCTTAGGCTTTGTCCCTACCAAATGGCGCACTGCTACAGCCATTCCTCTCTATAAAGGGGGAGTGACTATAGACCCTGGAAATTATCGTCCCATTAGCCTGATGAGTCTGATATGTAAGGCTATGGAGCGCATCATCATGGACCTTATTAACAAGGATATAGGGACTCTCCAAACTCTACATCCCAAGCAATTTGGTTTTGTGAAAGGTAGATCATGCCGGCTCAACCTGATTGACTTCTTTGAGTCAGTCACCAGAGGTGTGTATGAGGGCAAGGCAGTTCATACAGCCTACCTCAATCTGGCCAAGGCCTTTGATACCATTCCCCACTCTGGAATTATTGATAAACTCACCAAACTAGGCATCAACTCCTATATCACTAGGTGGGTTGCAAATTGGCTCACAGATAGAACCCACAGTGTGAAAGTAGCGGACGCCAAGTCAGACTGCTGACCAATCATGAGTGGAGTCCCACAGGGATCAGACCTGCGTCATCTCCAGTTTGGCATCTACTTCTCAGAAGTCCAGGACAACATGGAGGGACTCTGGCTGACCAAGTTTACAGACGACTGCAAGCTGAGAGCCATTATTAACTCCCCAAGTGATGTAGACATCCTACAGAAAGGCCTCACTGAGACCAATAACTGGTGTCAAAACTATGGCCTTAAGCTTAATGCCAAAAAATGCATCGTCATCCCCTTTGTGAAGAACTCATTTCCCACTAATCACCACATCAGTGGGAGCTCACTGAACACTGAAGGTGTTATTAGAGATCTAGGGACACAGGTTGAAAGCAACTTCTCCTTCAACCACCACATTGCCACTGTGGTCGGAAGGTCCTTCCATGTGGCACATCTCATTACCAAGAGTTCTGCATCCAAGAAGAAAGAGGTCATCATCTCTCTCTACTCTTCCCTCATTAGGCCATTCATCAAGTATAATGCCCCATTTGGCATTTGCATCACTAGACACATGCAACAGCTGGAAAGGCCACAAAAGTACATCACGAAGAGGATCCTAGGCCTTAAACACATGTGCTACATGGACAGACTATAAAAACTCCAGCTATTCTCTGTCTCATATCATCTACTAAGAGGCGATCTCTGCTTGACTTACAAAGCCATGTCTGACCCAGATCTGTTAGAAAAGCTACATCTAAATAAATCCCAATCCCTCCACACCACAGGCTCTAGAGACCTCAACCTCATTGCCACAATCAAAAGAACATGCTGGAGGGACAGGTTCATAACCCAGAGACTGACCATGCTCTGGAATAGACATCCCATACATGTCAAGCAGAGCACCTCACTGACCCTTTTCAAGAGAAATCTTGATGAGTGGATAGGAAATAGAAAGTTCACCCCGGGAATCACTCCAGTAGCTCTGCTTGAAAGAGGCAGTGGGTGTCAGGGAACGTTGGGTGGCACAATGCCAGGGCACTTCTATGGGCTAGGCTTGTAAAGGCTCCAGGGCCATTAGCCTAGTACACACCTATGAACCTATGAAACTATTTAAGCATCAAGAGGATCAGCAGACTGCAGGTTTAATTAGTAGCTAGATAGATATATATATAGACTTCAATATCTATCTATCTGTCTATAGCTATAGACCTATAAATATTTATACACACACAGACACACACACACACACATATAGATATATATATATATATATATATATATTTTTTTTTTTATATATATATATATATATATATTATATATATATATATATATATATATATATATATATATATATATATATATATATATATATACATATATATATATCTATATATATATATATATATATATATATATATATATATATATATATATATATATATATATATATATATATATATATATTATACACACACACACACACACATATATATATATATATATATATATATATATATATATATATATATATATATACGGTTTACATTTAAAATGTTGAAGGCACATAGTCGAATGTGCACATTATCAAAACGTTTCCGTGAAATCCATACTGCTGAAATTTCAGAAAGCCATAAAAATATTTACGTTGCCATTTCCGACTGCTCCAGACCTAAAAACAAGTGCTAACATGAGTCAAAAAGGGGGTGAGATTTTGCAGTTCAGACTACTGGTATTCAAGGTTTTGAGAAGTTGCAGTTCTGAGTTCGTGGAAGTGGTTTCAATGATGTGGCAGTCAAGAAGTGATAATATTTTCGGCTTTGTATTAACCAACATGAGTAACTACTGCAGCATCCCTACAGTGTCATCCTATCTGGTAAGATCCGACTACAACGTGGTCACTTTCAAAGTCACCATCTACCCTGACCCCCCCCCCCCAGCTAGGGTCAAACCAAAAGAAACTTCTACAAAGCTGATAACAACCTCCTGAGGGAAGGTATAAATAGCTGCACAGTCCCCTCCCTCTTTAAAGGAACTGGCATAAATGTCCAAACCTACACCAAAGTACTATATGAGCATTTATATAGCTGCATGGAATCAGGAATACCAGGCAGGACAAAATCATCCTCCTCAAGAAAGAGTAAATCTGTCAGGTGGACATTTGCAATAAATACACTCTATAATAAAAGGAAAACTTTTTGCTGTCCAAGACTAAGAAGAAGCAGGTGCCTAATTGGAAGCAATCGCTCCTTAGAATGAACAAGCAAATAAGAGCACTAGTGAAATCCTCCAAAGCAAACTTCTAGCCCAAATTGGCCACTTGTACTAAAGACAATCATAAGGCCTTCTTCACATAACCGCAATCTCAAAGGAAGCACTCAGATCTGCTCAGAACTAGTGGTCAAGGACACCATGTACACATATGATGTAGATATAGCCAACTGCTGGCAGACAGGTTCAGTGAAAACTTCACCCCTCTGTCCCCCCATCAGTAAATCAGGACATCCCCAGCACCTGCTCCCCTCCCCTTATCTCTAGGGAGCAAGTCATCACTGCCCTCTCAAAGGCAAAAAATATAGCCTCCATGGGATCTGACAACATCCCAGGCTGCATACTTCATGAACTCAGGCAGGAACCTGCAGCACTATTAGGCACCCTATTCAATTAAAGCCTGAGTACCGGCTTCATCCCAGCTGAGTGGAGGATAGCCACTATCATCGCTTTACTCAAAAATGGAGTGTCCACCGATCCAGAAAATTATAGACCCATCAGCCTAACACGTCTGATCTGCAAGGCCATGGAATGGATTATCCTGGACCTCATTAACAAGGACACTGGCAACCTCCAAACATTTGATCCCATACAGTTTGGTTTTGACAAGGGGAGGTCATGCCTGTTAAACTTGGTTGACTTCTTTGAGACAGTCACCAAAGCCATGGAAGAGGCTAAGATGGTGCACCCCACCTACCTTGACCTGGCCAAAGCCTTTGATACTATTCCCCGCTTGGGTATAATAGATAAACTCTCTCAACTAGACATCAATCCATATGTTACCAGCTGGGTAGCAAATGGCTCACTGAAAGAACCCACCTAGTCAAAATATGGAAAGCCACCTCAAGCAGTAGACCAATAACGAGTGGCATACCCCAAGGATTAGTCTTGAGGCCTCTGTTGTTTAGGATATACTTTTCTGAGGTGCAGGCCAAAACCAGTGGGCTATGGCTGACCAAGTTTGCAGATGACTGCAAGATGGGCACTGTCATGAATTTTCCTAGTGATGTAGATATCCTCCAAGAGGGTCTCACCCAAACAAATGATTGGTGCCAGAAACATGCTCTCAAACTAAATGCCAAAAAAATGCATCATCATCCCGTTTGGGAAAAGTGACATCACCGCAAACTATTACATCGATAACAAGGTCCTAAGCATGCAATCAGCTGTGAGGGACTTGGGCATCCAGATTGTTAGCAACCTGACTTTTGACCACCATATTGCTTCCATTGTATGGAACCCGTTCTATGTGGCCCACCCCATTTGGAAGGGTATCTCATCCAGAGACAAGGAGGTCATTACATCCCTGTATTCTTCCCTTATAAGAACCATTATTGCATACAACTGCCTTTTCAGCATGCACCTCACAAAGCATATGCAGTAGATGGAGACACCACATATAGCTGGATAGGATATGGTATGGGATTTTATCTATGGTGACCTGCATGTGGAAGAACTCCAGAACATCATTCTGTTTGACCAGCCTAGGGATATACTTGTTATTGATGTCCTATATAAAACACCTCCACCTTTAGCCCTTGTCTCTGCATTTATTGGTATAAAAGTGTGAAAGGCACTTAATCCTTTCACATCCAGGGTACCCCCTACCATTTTAAACCATATCTGTGTAACTGTATAGATGTCTATATTCTCTAGTGTGAGGAGGACTTTGAGGGATTATAGTTTTTTATTTAGACTCCTGGCATTGAGTAGTAACACCTTGAGGTTCTGTTGAGTTCATTTTGTTGTATTGGCATGTTTATCAATTTGGCATTACCTAAAAAAAGCACTATGGGGATAGCCCAGAGGGTACAAGTGCAGCCCATCCTTGGCAAAGCAGTGTGGTCTCTTAACCATGTCCTCCCAAGCTGATAAGTATTAGATGCCCTTAGAATAACACTAGAAAGACAGCCAGTGATTGAAATCAATAATCTTTTGCTCATTTTGTGGCATCACCCTCGGTGACAGTAATATGTTGCCCAGTGCTAGGCTGATACAAGCCTGAGACACATAATCTGAGAGCTCCATAATGCGTCTCCTCATATAGTCCAGGAAAGTACATCTCATGACATTTACACCTACATGGACTATGATGGAGTTATACTGGTACTTGTAATGACTTCAGTGCATGCTTAATTTGACAGATCCTGGCTCCATATAAGCAACTGACAGTGATCTTCTCCTTGTTCAGCCCGGTTACAGGCATATTAGTATGCCTCACAATGGAGTCCCCATGACAAAAGTCTTGGGAAGTGTGTTTGCTTGTCTTAAGATCTTAGTATTTGGGGCTCCATTGAGTATGTCTATATGTGTGGTGTTAGGTGCTGTTTTTTCTGAGTGCCTTTGGGCTTACCAAGGAATAGCTCTGACAATGGGCTGTCTAGGTGTACTTTGTTGTTTAGGAATATTTCTTTTAAGTGCCTCAGCATATATTAGTCTATGTGTGTGCTGTGGGCTGTGTGGGGTGGGTGTTGTGTACATGATTTTGACAACCTCATGTGTGCTTGTATATAAAAGTTTAGCCTCCAGTATCATTGTATAAGTACACCTGTTTCATACTGTGTCTGTTTCTTTGAGAATTATGTAGTTTTCAGTAATCATGAGTCAGTTGCTACATTTTCTCAAGATGCCCATATCCACAAAGCTGGATACAGAGAAGTTAGGTAATGCATACCCATGCTGCTATGTCCATTGACTGGTGCACTACAAGGAGGTGATATTTTGAGGTTAGAAGGCTATTAATGGTGCTTTGTTGGTGAAGACTAATGAATGTGCTTTATTGCGACAGATTATGCTAAACAGTACTAAATTCTACTACCCTTAATGTTTACACAGTACTGAATTCTACTAAATCTGTAGGTATTGCCACTCAACCCCCAACAAGTTGCTCTCAGCTTGTCTGTGCTCAAGATATTTGTTCTTTATAATGCTTTACAAGGTACATTTTTATGATATAGGGACAATTTGCTTTCTAAAATAGATCTATGGAAAACAGTGAATAGGAAGACTACTTAAATCATTGCAGCCTAGTATCACCTCCAGGCATTTCTGCAGTTACAGCCTAATGACGCCTTTAAGTGTCAGATATTGCTTGTTCATATTTAAATTTATAATTCCAAATGCATGCTAAATACCAGGTATCAGATGATTTCATCTTAAAGCTTATACAATGACAACTATGACTGTATTGATATTTGCCCTATGTGTAGATTAGATACAGAGATATTGAATATTATCTGTATATTATCTATTTGTAGTGAAATAATGTTCATATTTCCCCAAATATCTCAACAATCAAGTGAAGTAGAACTGCTTAGCCTCATATGAAAGCTCACACCTGTATGAAGAAAATGCCATTGGCTGTATATGTGCTGCTTGAATGGTTATTGAGCTATCATAAACTGTTTATACAACATCATATAATTAATATTTACTGCAGTTATTGTGGCTTATACAATCCAGTTTAAGACCTAGAATTAAATGAATGTAATTGTTGTAAATGTTACTTTGTGCTGAATAGTTTGCCATTTACAATTTTCTAGTAACACTTAACAGTTCCTGAGATATGAACATTTGTTTCAACTGTGAGGTGAAAACTTATTTTTTTAAATGCTCAGGCCACACCCACTGGGAGTCAATAGTTTCATTGGAGAGAATGAGTAAAATGGTATATACAACAGGCAACAGCAACAAAAGAGAGGAGTGAGGGACTTTGGAAATCAGATTACAATAAGGAGAGGAGGCCAGAAACACAGCCTTACAAAACCACAACAGGAAAAGAGTAGGAAGGTTGGGGGAAACATTCACAAAAAAAAAAATAATAACTACATAGGGGACCAATCAAATAAAGCAAATATTGAAGCTTTTTCAGAAACTTTAGCTTAATATCTCAGTTGGGGGGTGGGGTAGACAGAAAGAACAGGGTAACAGTCACTGGAATGCAACTTCTCAGAGCTGAAGGTTAGAATTTCAGAAACTTAGCTTAATGTCTCAGTGGAGGATTGGACAGACATAAAGAACAGAGAAACAGAAAGGCACTGGAATGCAACTTTAAGCAGGTGAATGTTAGAATATAAAACTATGGGATTAAACAGGAATATCAACAACTGTAAAAGCACTGAAGCACAAATCCTGGAGCAGAAAAAAATAATGTCTCGTTTGAATTCTACTATAGTTTAAGGTACCATACTGTCCAGAAGTTCACCAGTAAAACTGTTTATGGAGAAAATGTAATAATAAAAGACTAAATAAGACTCAACTCTGGCAGTAGTTCATAGTTCTGCCACAGCTGTAATGACTAATGTCCGCCAGGGTTTAAAATACAATTGGCTAGCTTTTACAATGCTACTTGTAGAGATAGAAATGCAATATAATGTAGAAACATAATCTTCTCACAACTGCAAATTAAACTACAAAAATTAAGGCCTCAAAAACAGACTAAAATTCAAACAGAAAACTTGGAAAAAAGCAGAAAAGTGCAAAGAAGTATCACCACACAGGTCACTATAAGAGCAACTTAAATATTTCATCAGAACTGAAATAAAATATTTTTCTCTTTCCCTTTTGATGAAAAGCTTGTTACTCACAGTTCAGGGCTTTCCATTCCCATCCAAGTCTTTCATAATAGACCCTGGGTGGGTTAGCGCTGTGCTGAGTATAGCAGGCTAGCTAGAGAGGGATTCATCAAACAAAGCCTAATGTCTTCAGTGTGGGGGCCAGACACAAAGAACAGGGAAACACAAAGACACTAGAATGCAACTCAAAGCAGGTAAGTGATAAGTAGAATATAAATCTCTAGGATCAAAACTGGAATGTCAACAACTGTGAAAGCTCCAAAGCACAAATCCTGGAGCAGAAAAAAACAATATTCTCACTACCGACTTCTACTACATTTTAATGCACTAGACTATGCAGAAATTTACAGGTAATACTGCTTATGGAAAAAATGCAGTAATAAATGACTAAATAAAGCTCATATCTGGCAGTAGTTACATTTCTGCCACAAATGTGAAAGAAACTATACTATTGAGGCCCAGCAGGTTTAAAATACAAACATCTATCTTTTACAGACCATCAAGACTACTGCTTTCTGTTCCCAGTACTATTAGCTTTTGCTTCATTAAACAGTTTCCTTAACTGCATGATTCCAAACATGTTCAGATAAGTCATTAGAACTTTATAACTGTTATTGTTATGAAAACAGAGATGAAGCCTCCTATCTTTTTATTAGTTAGCCACATAAAAGGGAAGCACAGTCAGTAATGACAGTCATTAGAACTTCATAGCCATTATTTTTTGCTTTGTCCATAATTTTTGAACAAAGAAGGTGTCAGGTATTTTGGTCTGTTTCATGTAACATTTGTGGCTTCTGGCAAATTGTTGTTGGTTACAGCCACAAAAAATGACAAATATATGAGGTTCAGACTTTGTATCCTTCAGACTATGTTTGCTATTGCAAAATGTGTTATTCTAGCAACTTTTTAAGTATATGAGGCATTTTAAAAACATGTCCCTAATTTTTTGGATCTCTGTGTTTGGTTCTTGAACTAAGAAGTTGAGAAGGGTGAAGGAGATGGAATGTTTGCACAAGATTGTTCAGAGAGTAGTAAGCTAAGATACATTTCTGGTTGATTATTTATGAATTCATTCATTCATTTGATCTCTAGTGTACCATCATACATGGGTATGGTAATACTAATGATTGTAAGTGATGATTGTGTGTTTAAATGCTTGTTTCCTGTGGCCTAGACTAGCTATGGTATAAAGGAAGAATTAATTATAGTAGAAGGAGCATCAGACTAAGTTCTTTAGTTACAATCTTTGGTTTCTTTGTTTTGTTGATTGTTGATAAATGTTTATTGTTTGACTATGAATAAATTGAACAGCATGCACTCTACAAGTTTAAGGTTGCTATTTTAACTATTAATCCATTTTTAATTTAGCTGGTTTTTACAAACACACAGGAATAAAATGCACTGTGTTAGACTACAACAGTTTGCCTGGTAATTAGTGCAGATGAGTAAGGCTACAAGCTGTTAATAAGCTGCTGCCTGTAGTTCAGGAGTTAATTAACTCAGCCTTAGTTTGTCTACTGTGTGATTCTTGCCAAGTCACTTCACCAGACAGTGTTCCTGGGCTGCCCCTGAAAAGGAGCCCTTATGTTAAGTCAATTGTCCCAAGCTGTTAGCAATTGTATTAAACATTTGTCTGTTGAATTCCTGAACCCTTCACATAGTCAATTCTTGGCTATTATTCCTACTATGGCTCTTGTAGTTTAATGGGTTTCCAGACCTGTTTTAAATAAATGTGAGTTTCAACGGACGAGAAGTTCAGTGTTGCTCATGCTAAATCTGTTTTCAGTATGAGAGTATTTTGTTTTGTTTAGCAAATGGCTGTCTGTGTTTTTCAGTAAAACATTTTTAAATCATATCCAGATCATTGTGATCACTGGAAAAGTAAAGAAGAAAGTAGTTTGCAACATGTTTGACCAGTGTTTTATAGTAATTGGGGAGAGACAGCCAAGTAATGGGATAGTGGTATGGCTGGGGGGTTGTCCATTACCCTGCCTAGGGCCCCATTTAACCATGATCTGACTCTGCCTACTTGGCTCCTTCAGTAACCCAACAACTAATCAAGCTTGGACCATATGGATCATAGTGAAGGCTTCATACCTGTACACCATGGGGTTGGGATAGCTAGAAAAATGGTTGAGTTGTTGGTGGACTGTATCAATTTTGTGTTTTTACAGTGATTATATGTGCAATCTACACAAGTACAAACAGGAATGGACCCTTATCCAGACACTTGAAGATCGCCTACATTCAATGCAAGGCGTAGAAGACAGATATTTATTGTCTATGTAGTTAGCACACAATTTTGTGATACTTGAAGTGAGGCCTTAAAGAACTAAGGTCTCAGTAAACTTTGTATCACATAACATGCCAAACAGTTTAGAGTGCTCAAGCTAGAGTGAGGTAATTTTATTTTGAGTTACTTTATTACAGATGTACTCCATGACATCAAGTAGGGATGTGTTGGCTCCATAATTCAGTAACAACTTACGCTGAATGTTTGAGATAAGACTGCAATTTATTACATGCTGCAGCAGCTGAAGATGAGCACTATTTTCAAAAATGTTCGTTAATAGAAGCAGTGGGGCAATGAGGCAATAATTAGTACAACTAAAGTGCCATCTTTATGGGGCATGGCAGTGAGTAGCTTTTTCCATATCTCACAGATACGATGGAGTGGTTTATTAGAACAGATATTGGATATGGGATGTAACTTACACAGCTTTTTAGAAATTTAGGACAAAACAGGAAATGTCTCCTAGTTACATTTAAGCAAGTGTATATGCAGCCAGTCTACTAAAACATTATAGATATTTAAAGCAGGGCAGTCAGAATAAGAGGATTTATAGAAGATATTGAATTGCTCGTGATGAACTGCGGTGGTGGTGCTGCGGTAGCATTGTCGCCTCACAGTAAGACGTTGTACTGTTCAATTCTCAGCTAGAGCATCTTCTGTGTGGAGACATGCGTGAATGGGCGTATCTTCGTTGAAGGTTGTGCATCAGGGCCAGCAACTTGGCATGTAAAAATCTACTGCCAATCATTAGCAGACCGGAGTTCCGCTGTGGCGACCCCTAACCGGGAAAAGTCGAAAGATACAACATTGAATTGCTCATGATCTCTTATAATGCAGTTATAGATGTGTTTTACAAATAAATTAATAATCTCCTTATTACTGATTTAGGAAGTAGCAAAGGATGGAGGGGTTGAATTATGACCAAGTTTGAGTGAGTTGTTAATGCTGTTCCAAAATTTTCTTTTGAGTGGTGACATAATGGCACTGTTGATAAAGCATTTTTGCATGTGAAGATGGAGTAGCATGTAACATGGCAAGGTTCAAATTTAAAATGTTGATAGACCACAAGATTTTAGGCGGGAATAATCCAGGGTATGTTAATTGCTCTCACCTGCCTTTTATCTAGAGGAACTATGTCAATAGAACACTGAGAAACATGGAACTGAAGTAACAGCATTGCCTAGTGGTAACTTGAGTAGGGCTGTCAAGTTAACCATCTTTTGTATGTGATTGACAGAGACTAAGTTAAACTTTGTCATACTTCTGGAAAGGCAGAGCTAATTTCTTTAACTACTTTGGCACGAACACATACAACATCTGTATGCAAATGACCAGTGATGGAATGTGCCATTGTGCCTGACATGACAACACTCTTTAGGTTTGAATTAAGGAACCATCTGAAGGCACTCATGCCCAAATGTTTTATTAATCTTGGTTGTGGCCTCACAGCGAAAATGATGGCTGACTGAACTCATCTACTGATAATTTACAGCTGATGTTGAGGTCACAACAAAAATGATGAATTTGGTTTTCATGCTAATGGAGAGATAGTGAATGGCCTTTTTGGCCACCAACATGTCTGTCCCTGACAGGACATGTAAGCAAATTAATAATAAAAACTTTATTGTATTGATTTTTAGATGTATCAGGGCAGACTCCCTTTGTTCAGAGTATAGTATCTGCTTTTGAAAAAATAAGCAGTAAGGTTTTGACACCAAAGAACTATGAGCTCTCCGGCACCTCTTTGGATCATTTCTTCTCCAAAAATATTAAAACATGGAAGAGGATGACAAGAGATGCTCAATGCTGATAGTGGATATTCAGCATTTGTAGTAAAGTTCTCACAAAAAGACTAATACTAACCACCATCCAGTGCTACTCAGACTATAATGGCCTGCAAGATTTAGCATGTCGGGAAAGATTATGTTGAATAATTGGAATAGATATGTTTTGTGCAGAAACTGTCACAGTGTTGTGAAAGACTGGGCAAATAGTTTTTCCATTACCAAAAACATCCAATATCTATAACTTGGAATGATTTATACAGTACAATGTTTCAGAAAAATATATCAAAATCTTCCTCCATCCATTTTTTTGCAACATTAGTGCTGTGCAGTGGTGCAGCGGTAGCGTTGTTGCCTCACAGCAAGAGGTTCTCCCATTTGAGTCTCATCTGGAGTGCCTTCTGTGTGGAGTCTGCATGTCCTCCCCGCGGTCGAGTGGCATTCGAAAGACATGCGTGAATGGGTGTGCCTTCGTTGAAGGTTGGGCGTCAGGCTGGCACCTTGGCACCATAAAAATCTACTGCCAATCATTGGTGGACTGGAGTTCCACTATGGCGACCCCTAACCAGGAAAAGCCAAAAGAAGAAGAACAACAATTGCTGCCTGTTGCACTGAAAGAAAAGATGCTGACCAGGACCTTCTGGACTGAGTTTAACATGTATATTGTTAAGGTTAGCTAACTATTTACAGGAAATGCCCAGACAGTAGGCTAGTCATCTGTGAATGAGGAGGTGGAGGGAGTTCCAAAAAGTCACACAATGGGGTCGAATGACCTGGAAAAATAAACAGAACCAAGCACAATTAGTTGTACATTTTTTCTATTTTAACTTAATAGTATTTGTGCATGTTTAAGACATTATGAGCAGACTGAAGTGTTATGGCATGCATGATTACTTTCAAAAATTGTGGAGAATGAGGTAAAGAAAGACGACAGTTATGGTAAAATAAGAAAAAAAAAATGAGAGAAAATAAGTAGATGGGAAGAACACAATTTTGCCTGCAATGATACATACAGGTACACAGATAGAAAGAGGCAACCGTTTGTTTATTCTCTAATTCCTGTTTTACCCTTTTCAAGATAGTAGGGAGGCTGGAGTCTATCCCAGTAAGCAGTGGACAAGGCACAGAAACCATGTGTATGGAGTAGGAACAGAAGTTATACTGGATGGAGAAGTAGTCCATTGCAGGACACATGCACGCGCTCACAGTTATACTGCATACTGTTTTACAGATGATTACAACTCTGAGTCAGGGATACAGGGTTTCATTTCTTCCAACTCTGTTTGCCTACTGTGTGAAGCTGAGCAACTTACTTAACCATTGTGTTCGTAGGTCACCCCTGAAAAGGGAAACTTTGTCCAGTGGGCTTACCCAATTAAACAGATAAAATAAAAAAATACTGCTTACATATTTGTGGACAATTTGAGATTTTTTAATTCATATTGTAATATGCCTTTGAGTTTTGGAACACATTAAAGTGGATCTTCTCAATGTCAGGAGTCTCAACAATAAAATCCCTGAACTTGAGTCTCTTCTTTAACTTTGCATATATGTAGTTACAGATACATAGTTTCAAAGCAATTACATCACTCCCTCTAATCCAGGGTTTAGTGCTTATCATGTCATCAGACTTACTGGCAATTGTGGGGAGTATCTGGATTGATCAAAGATACCACCACCTCACAACAATTTTTTTTTGGGCGACCAAGTTTAAACTCCGAGATGTCCAAACCACCCTAAACAAGATTAATTATCACTTCATAGCTAGCTATGGAACATACCCTATGTCCCGTTCTGAGCATGATAGCCATATCAACACCTCAGCCCAAAAACTCCAGTAAACCCTTTTCTACTATGGTCTTTCAACTCCTTTGTACAAATAGGGAGTACAAATTCCACTAAGGGTCCCAACGTCCTTGAGCGTGTCTTCACAAATATGGCCACTTTTTCCACACCTCCATACACTTCCATATATATCATCTTCCCTTACTAAATAAATCCATAAGTTAATGACCATGTCATTTAAAACTGGTGGTACCTCAACTGCAAATATCTCTGTGCTAAGGAACTGCTCAAAGGCAAACCTTCTTCAGTTACTTAATAACATTAATGAATTCTGCTGTAATCCTCCTCTGACATCTCCCATTATTGAAGCCTGTTCCTTCAACTCCGATGTAAATACCTGCATCATTATGGCAGTCCCTATCTGCACCAACTATAATGTGACATTTAAAAACAAACCCATTCTAGTTACCTTAAGAGTACACTTAAACAAACTAGTAAAGAGCTTAAGGGAACTATTAGGAAGCTCACAGTTGAAAATTAACTTAAAATACACATTAAAACCAAAAAATAACTACAAATCTTTAAGTACGTTAGGATTCTAAATGTTAACACACAACAGTGTTTGCAGCTAAGCTAATCCACAGTAATAGTGACCACTCTGACCCAATGTAAATACTTACCATCCTGGCAAATATATTTAGTGTACATTTTACTCCGCCCACAGTTATAGCTACTCCACAGATTCCACAGTCTCTGCTACCCCAAAAAGTTAGCATAGTAAGCAACCTACCACCGACAAATGTGGGAGACCTTTGTAGAGAAGTCCAGAGTCAGACAGGATGTTGTATCTCATTATAGCACAGATTGTGTTTCTGAGATAGCTTTCAGATTGCATGCCTGTTTTATTCAAGAAATTATAATCAGTAAATTTGTTAAGAAAATGTGAGTGATTTACTGTGCCAAAGGCTCTTATTAGATCTAGGAAGATTGCCTCATTTAACAGACAGTTGTTCATGCTTGTCTTCATGGTTACTGTGAATGGTGACATAAGGGTGTTATATTTTAGATGGAAGCCATACTGTTAGACATAGCCCATATTTTAGAACAAATTCAGGAGTCTGACTATATGTATTTTTTTCTGTTTTTGCTAAGGGACAAATGTTAACTAGGGAATGTTTAATCAGATCCTGTTGTACAGATGGGAGTAAATAGTCTTGTGATTCAATTGTCTTGTATTTCCTATAATCCTGTGATATATCTAATATATTTTACTTCGTAGTGGTCTTTTTTGTTATCTGTGTCAAGTTACTGTTGTATATAACCCTGTGACTGTCTTCCTTAATCTACTAACTGAGTCAGTTAAACCTCATTTAGTGTTAGAGAGATTTAGATCACCTGTTACAATTACATTTGTACTTATTTTATTTATTTATTTATGGACATTTAATTACCATGAAATTCCAACTGGGTAGAACCCCATTTTCAGTGAAGGCCAGGGGAAAAGCTCCAAAGTAGTAAAACACATTTTAAGAATAATAATTTTACAGTCTTTAAAAATAATACAAAAACGAAACACAGTTTAAATAATTATACCAAACTGGACATGGTATGAAAGCGCTGGTTAAGAACAGATACAAGTTATACCATAATGATTTAATAGAGAAATTTTAGCAAGTTTATAGAGAAATTAAAGGTAAATTAGTATACTACAAACAGGAATTGCAATATAATTGCAACATGAAGTAATAGAAAAACAGGCTTAGGGTATATATAGAGAAAGCAAGGGGAGAGGAACTGATATAAGTAAGAAAGTGAATGAAGCAGGGAGAGTAAGGAAATGTAAGGTCTGAACATGTATTTGTTCCCATTTAGGGATATAGTTTATCCTGGTGTTGAGCAAGAAGAGAGGCAGCTTTTGGCTAGAAAGTCGTTCAGAATGGTTTTGAAGGACAGGATGGAGAGTACTGACCTAATGGATAGAGATAAGGAGTTCCAGGCCTTAGCAACATGGTACGAGTACAGACAATGCCCAGCAGATTTGACAGGTTTGTGAACAAACAGGAGTTTCTGGCCCCTGGATCATAAAGAACAACTAGGAACACAGTTGTGTATAATGTTACTTAGTGCTGACAAGCAGAAATTCTAGATAATTTATAGGTGGTAAGAAGCTGTGCATATGTTAGTTGATATAGTAGTTCTAACCAATTTAGGCTTTTTAGTGCTATACATTGGTGGGTTCTGAAACGGGTATTTGCTGCAAATTTAGCAAGTTTGTTATGGCATTGATCATGTTTTGTTTTTTGTGATGTCTGAAGGTTAATAAAGATGACATCACCATAAAGAAGTGTGGGGAGAAGATAAGTGGTGGCAAGTGTAGCTTTAGTTGTGTCGGTGAGAAAGTTTTTGCCTCTATAAAGCATCCCTAGTTTGTGATGATTTTTTTTTATTGAATGTAGTATATGTAGGTCGAATTTAAGATTATCATTCATTATCATCCCTAGTAATCTGCTATGAGAAGTAACTTCAGTGGTTGCATTATCAAGAGAGAGGACTTTAAATTTTATTTGTAATGAGAGAAGGATTTGGGAAAAAAAGTAGAAGTTTTTTAGGGTTGAATATGACTTGTGAGTTACAAAGCCGTGTTTCAGTTACTGTTAAAGCTTCCTGACTAATGTTATGGAGGTGTACCACGTTGTCAGATGCGCAAAGAAGTGTAGAGTCACCTGCATAATGTATTAGGGACGTCCGTTTTTTGTATGTATGAAGGGTGTTGGTGAGAATGTTAAAGAGGAGGGGACCAAGGATAGATTTTTGCGGTACACCACTGGTGACTGGGAGGTATGGAGAGAGGGTGGAGTGCCATTTTATTCACTGATACCTACTGGATAGGTAGCTTTTGAATCATAGAAGGGTGAACTGAAATAGAACTAATGAGGGCATTTGAAGTAGAAGTTTGCTGTAACAGACTCTGTCAAAGGCTTCAGACAAGTCTAGAAATAAGTAGGAGACTAGTTTGCCTTCATCTCTAGATTTATTGATGGTATCTATGTAGGTTAGAAATGCCGCGATAGTATTATGGGAAGGATGGAAGTGATATTCTGTGGGTGATAGGAGTTCTTCCTGCAGGAGATATATTATCAATTGTTTTTGAATACATTTTTTCAAGTATTTTGGAGGAAGGATAAGATTGCTATAGGTCTAAAGTTAGTAATTTCGGTTGAATTGTCTCCTTTGTACAGAGGAATACTGTCTGACTTTTCCCATAGAGAAGAAATGTAAGATTCCTGGACTGACCTTCTTATAAGGATTGAGACAGGGTAGGCAATGCTATCGACTGTTATTTTAAGGTATTCGCTTGGAAGGTCATCAGCTGAAGTAGAGCATGGTTTGAGTTTAAGAGTAGTTTTATAGGGTCTATATTAAATTCTCAAAAGCCGACAATGTCGAATTTGACATTGTCGACACAAGAATAGCAAAACTGCAGAACATCGAAGTGGTAAGCGAAAATCTCCATAGGGGGAGATTTCCGTTTACTTCAATGTAGTGTGGTCTCGGAGTTGGTATATTTAAGTAGCGGGGGGTGCAGGGGGGCTTGCCCCCCCCCCCCCGCCTACACTGTTTAGTTTTTTTTGTTTTTTTTTTTTTCTCCGAACATTCCATGTTTTAACAGTTCAATCACTAAGGGTCGACCTTTAGTGATTCGAACTGTTAAATATTCAATGTTCTAATATAGACCCGTTTTATATAGGGTATGGGCACAGGTCTGAAGGTGAAAGTGAATGTGGTAATATGTGGCTGCTGGGCAGGATTGGGATTAGATGCTGGAGAATTCTTGTTTATAGATGCTATACTAGCTATGAAAAAAAGCTGATTTGTATTGCTGTTTCAAGTGACAAGTTATTGGGAGAGGGGTCAGGGTTGAATTTATGGCCAGGATGCAAGAATTCTTTAATGGCTGTTCAGAATTTTTTAGGGTTGTGTTTAGAATTATGCTGAGGTTATTATAGTATCAGTTGTTTTTTGTCTTCATTAATTTGCTTTTTAATATGCTTGCAAAGCATTCTGAAGTTTTCAAGATATTCTGGTGTTTTACATTTTTGCCATTCTCTCAATGCTTTTTTCTCTATCCTGTATTAGCATTCTACTCTTTTTGGATAGCCAAATTGCATTATTTATTTTTAGTCTCTTCCTTCTAGGAGGCGCAAGGCTATTTAGCATATTCAGGAAAGTTGTACTGAATTTATTTACAGCATCACCAAATGGAGGATTTTTAGGAAGTTCCAGGTAATAGATGATAGGTTAGTAATGAACACTTCTGGGTTAAACTTGGGCAGGTTATGTGTTGTTTTATAAACATGCTGTTTTAGTGATGTGTGAGATGTCTGGTTGTATAGATTGGGATATGATCACTGAGACAGCCACTGTACCTGAGCCGGTATATTTTCTAGGGTCTGACACAAGGATCCAGTCTAATAGGGAATTTGATGACTTTCTGTAATGTGTGGGGTTATTAATTAATTGTGTAAACCCAAATAAGTTGATGAAAGATGTAGCAGAGTTAGAGTTGATGTCCAAGAAATTGACATTCACATCACCTAGTAGCATTATTTCTTGTGGAATTGTTATGGATATCCACTGTAAGATATCTTCCAGTAAAGCTGTATTGTCACCAGGAGGGATGTAAAGAACAGTAATATATATTTGTTTATAATTGTTTAATTTCAGGAAAATAAAAGGAAGCTCTGATGAATTGAATTTTGGTATTGGTTTGTTGTAAGGGGAAACTGGATGGCGCAGTGGTACAGCAGTAGCATTGTTAACTCACAGCAAGAGGTTCTCCGGTTCGATTCTCAGCTGGAGTGCCTTCTGTGTGGAGTCTGCATGTCCCCCCTGCATTTGTGTGGGTTTCCCCCGGGTGCTCCGGTTTCCTCCCACATTCAAAGACATGCATCTGGAGCATTTCTCCTTGGGCCTCTGCTGAAAATTGTCTTTGTTCCAAGTCAGACTTTCCTGGTTAAATCAATGTTAAATAAGTAAAATAAAAATAAATAAAATGTGGTAGATGTTGGGAAATTTTAAAACAATTCCACCACCTTTCCTCTTTATACTGTCATTACAGATGATAATATAGCTGTGAGGTATACTTTGAGAGTCATTTATGCTGGATTTAAACTAGGTTTCAGTTACACCAAGAATATTAGGCTTATGTTAGGTAGTCCAGGCATCTAGTTCAGCAATTTTATTTCTTATGCTTCTAACATTTAAGGTAGCAAAAGTTTAGATTACCGGGCTTGGAGGTTGCTGTTATAGGGTTAGAGTAGTGTGTGGAAGAGAATTTTCTTGATGTTCATTGTGATAGATGGGGCCAGGATTAGGTTGATTTTCTCTTCCTAAAAGGATTTTAATATATCAGAAAATTATTGATATCTGTTTTTGGACTCTTTTTCACCTTAATTTTGTTTTAGCTTGAGTTGAAATGGAGTTTAACAGTCTATATTTGAAGTAAAGGTGAGGGGCATCATTAAATAGGTTTTTGAGATGTATGGAGAATGTAGGGAGGAAGTATGAATATATATAAACTATATATTTAGTTAACAAGCCCTACTATATCGTCTTCACTAGATTTTGGTCGTCCAAATGTAGGACGAGTCACATCTACTTTTCAATGTTACAATCACACAGTCATTCTCACTTAAACTATCAACAAACTTGTGGTCTTGTCAGACTTCATAGGTGTCTTTTCTTAGAATCATGACCTGTCCTACTTGTTTATTTTTATAATGTCGATATCTCATGTATTACAGCTAAATTTGGTAAACAAATCATTTATCCATACTGTGTAGGTAACACCCCCTAATTAGTAAAAACTACAAGAAAAATCTAACCAAGCTAGATTTTCCATTGTGTGATTCCTTAAAACTCTTATATTACAGGTAACATGTGATATAAGCAAATGACTCCTTAAGGACATCAGGTGCTTAAGCTATATAGCAGTTCTGAATGCACATGACTTTTTTAGTTTTTAAGTATGTTATGGACAAATAAAGTCAAACCCCACTGGCTGTGGACATGCATGTTTCAGCCATCTTATCGCCTTGTCAGCACAACATAAGTGAACTGTTTGGCTAATATTTGGAAATACAGGGTTGTTGAACCTAGCTGATGTCCATAACCATTAGGGTTTCTGCAAAATATCCCAACTATCAAACTACAACAATGAGTAACAAGGTCACACAGATAAACCATCAGAAAAAAACTACAAGAAAAATCTAGCCAAGCTAGATTTCCACGTGTGATTCCTTACAAGCTCTTGCATTAGAGGTAACATGGGATACATGCAAATGCCCCCTTAAGGACATCAGGTGTTTCAGCTATATGGCAGTTCTGAATGCCCATGACATTTTTTTTTTTTCCTTTTTAAGTCTGTTATGGACAAATTCAGGCTAATAAAGCCAAACCCCACTAGTTGTGAGCATGCATGTTTCAGCCTTCTTATGGCCTCTTCAGCACAGCATAAGTGGACTATTTGGCTAACCTTTGGAAACACAGGGTTGTCATACCCAGCTGATGAGCAGAGCCCTTCCATGCTCCTCTTCAAATACAATTTAGATCAACGGATGGGGAATCGCAAATTCACATGTGAGGTATGCCTAAGTCCCTTATGGACATGGGCAATCTGTACAATACTCAAGGTATAGCCACAAATCCATGCAATCCTCTTGCCCCTAGGGGCCATATATTGGGTAAAATTAGGTTATATTAGCTAGGCTTGTAAGGGCCCTTAAGCCATTAGTGTACTGGCCTCTTAGGTTCATAGGTTCATAGGTATGTACTAGGTTAATGGCCCTGGAGCCTTTACAAGTCTAGCCCATAGGATTACCCTGGTATCGTACTAACCGACCTTAATTCCTAGTGCCTCTATTGAGTAAAGCCACTGTAGTGGTCCCTGAGGTGAATTTTCTATTTCCCATCCACTCATCAAGATTTTTCTTGAAGAGGGCCAGTGAGGTGCTCTGCTTGACACATATGGGAAATCTATTCCATAGCATGGAGAGTCTCTGGGTTATGAATCTGTCCCTCCAGCATGTTCTGTTGATTGTGGTAATGAGGTCGAGGTCTCTGGAGTGTGTGGTGTGGAGGGATTGGGATTTCTTTAGCTGTAGCATTTCTAACAGAGCTGGGTCAGACATGGCTTTGTAAGTCAAGCAGAGATCACCTCTAAGTAGGCAATATGAGACAGAGAATAGTTGGTGTTTTTTTAGTCTGTCCATATTGGACAAATGTTTAAGGACTAGGATCCTCTTTGTGAGGTACTTTTGCAGCCTCTCTAGTTGTTGCAGGTGTTTAGTGAGGTACATGCCAAATGGGGCATTGTACTCAATGATTGGCCTAATGAGGGAAGAGCAGAGTGAGACAATGACTTATTTCTTCCTGGATGCAAAACCCTTAGTAATGAGATGTGCCACATAGGACTTCCTAACCACAGTGGCAATGTGGTGGTCAAAAGAGAGGTTGCTGTCAACCTGTGTTCCCAGATCTCTTATAACACCTTCTGTGTTCAGTGGACTACCATCAATGTGGTAATTCATGAGAACTGGGTTTTTCCCAAAGGGGATAATGACATTTTTTGGCATTGAGCTTAAGGCCATGGTTCTGACACCATTCATTGGTCTCAGTGAGGCCTTTCTGTAGGATGTCAACATCACTTGGGGAGTTAATAATAGCTCCCAACTTGCAATCATCTGTGAACTTTGTCAGCCAGAGTCCCTTTGTGTTGGCCTGGACTTCAGAGAATTAGATACCAAACAGGAGAGGATCCAGGACTGAATCCTGTGGGACTCCACTCATGACTGGTCGGCAGTCTGACTGAGTCAGCTACTTTCACACTGTGGGGTCTACCTGTGAGCCAGTTTGTAACCCACCTAGTGATACAGGGGTTGATGCCCAGCTTAGTGAGTTTTTCTATGATTCCTGAGTGAGGAATGGTATCAAAGGCCTTGGCCAGATCAAGGTAGGCTGTATGAACCACCTTGCCTTCATCCACAGCTCTGATAGTACATGAAATGATAGAATGTTGGTTTCAGTTAGGAAAATAATAGCCAGAAAGTTAGTGATGCAGAAGGATAGTGAGAGAGTTAAGGACAATAGAGGCATTACAGTCTGAGCAGTAGCTTCAGGACATGGTATTAGGACAGCATACCTCTCAACTGTACAGATTTTTGAAGAATGTCCAGATTTTTGCCTCATATTTTTGGTCTGTTTCTCATAAAATTATGGTTTCTGGCAAATTGTTGGTGAATCATTGAGGGCTGAAGTCAGAAAATAATGACAGACATTTGAGTTTCAGACTTCATACCATTCAAAAAATCCATGTTAATTCAAAATTCTAAGTTTGTAAGAGCAATATTTTAAAAAGTGCCCCTATTTTTGGATCTTTGTCCTCCCCAATATTTATGGCTTTGTCCAGATGTTTTGCTCTAAGAGGCTGACAGGTATGTAGGAGAGCCTTAGGATCTTGCAGACTATGAGGGAGTGAAATGTGACAGAAGAGGAGGATGGGGCTAATGTGGAAGAAGAGGAAGAGCTGTGCATTAAGCAGGCTTTAAGCAGGAGCAAAGCCTTGTATTTTTGAGATAATTTTTTTAAGGAGGCTTTGAAATGGGTTAGGCCAGGCATAGATCTGGTAACTAGAAGTAGTGAATTCCATAGTATAGACACAGAGTATGAATAGAGATAGTGCCCTAGTTTTCTTGTAGGTTTTGAGATAGCCAAGAGATTTTTATCTTCTGATCATAGGGTTCGATTTGATGTGTAAGGTGTGACTAGACTGGCAAGTGCAGGGCAGGCAGTAGGCTTGAAATTAAGGTTGTGCAAGGTGGATAGCTGAATAAAGGCAAGTTGTTTGGGGAGTTTAGGCCAGTTTAGTTCTAGTAGCAGTTTACAGTGGTATGTGTAATATTTAGAGTTTGTGTCAAACTTTGCAACCTTGTTGTAGCACTGTTCCATCTTGCTTAGGGTAGAAGTCTGTAAGTTAGTTAGGATAGGAGCACCATAAACAATGGAGGGAAGTAAAAATGTTTTTGCAAGGGTAGTTTTGGTTGCTTCAGTAAAGAAATGTTTGTTTCTTTACAAGAGTCCCAGTTTTTGATAAGTTCTGCTTACATTTTGCTGTATATGGGGGTTGAATGAAAGTTTGTCAATGATAACTCCTAGAAGTTTGGTTTCCTGCATAATTTCTATGAGAGTGTTGTCAGATGCAAGGATGTTGAAATGATCAGTGACAAGGGAGGTGTTTTTGGGTGAATGAATACTAGTTTAGACTTCTTTGGATTAAGAAAGAGTTGGGAATTCCTTACCAGGATTTGGCTGCAGTTGAAGAATTTGCATTTTTGAAAGTAGTTCTGGTAGTGATTGAACAGTACAGATTATGGTGAAATCATTGCATATTGAATGAGTGTTCCAGGGTGAGAGGCAGTTTGAAGGTTGTTTGGGAAAATATTGAAGAGTAAGGGTCCAAGGATTGAGCCTTGAGGGACTCCAGTAGGGTTATGTAGAAAGGGTGAGAGTTCATTGGACCATTTCACTGTTTGTTTATGATCCTTGAGGTAGCTCTGAAACCATTTTACTGTGTTATCTGAGAAGCCTAAATTAGACAGTGTGTTTAATAGTAAGGGGTGAGACGCTGTGTCAAATGCATTGGAGAGATCAAGAAAACTGAAGCTGTATAGCATCCTGCATCTCTGGCCTTGTTCACGGTGTCTGTAAAGGATAATATAGCCATTTTGGGTTTTGGTTAAAAGATAGTTTTGCAACGAGTATTGCATTATCTGCTCATGGATACCTGTCTCAAGAATTTTGGATATGGGTGACAAGATGGATATAGGATGGAAATTGGATGGTTCAAAAGAGTTCCCTCCTTTATGGATGGGGGTGATGTGAGACTGTTTCCATATGACAGTTACTTCTGATTCAGTTAATGACCTATTTATAAGGATACTGATTGGGTAGATGATTGAGTTGGCAGCTAATTTGAGGTAGTGTGGTGGAAGATTATCAGCTGAACTGGAGCAGGGTTTTAGTTTTTGAAGCAGTTTCTTGATGGTGTTAATGGGTATAGACTGAAATAAGGATGGGGTTTGTACAACATTTTGTTGAGTAGGGGAGTTATTAATGACAGGGTTAGAAGTAGTTGATGGTCTAGGTTTGATGTCTGAATAGGTTGAAGGATGGGTGGGGTCCAGTATTAGTGGTGTTAGTTAGTAGGTCTGATACTGATTTTATGAAGTTCCTGTTAAATTTTTCAACTATTTGTAAACAAGCTATATGTAAACAAGCTGCCATTTTAGTACTTTCATTATAGCAATTCTCGGTATCGCACTTAAAAGTCTGAAAATTTAAGACTGCAACCTTCTATATGTACACACTTATTTGTTACTTGCTTTAATATTGCCTGCATAAACACCATTGTAGAAATCTGTACTCTGCTTATCTAATTGGAGTCTTTTTTCCATGACATCACTGAAAATGGACCTTCCTAGGTATACATTCCCAGTCAACAAATGTAAATCAATAAATAAATTGATAGGTATATAGATATGATCACATTTCTCACCATTTGCTGTTGGTATCCAACCCAGAGGGTATTCAAGAGTAACTTACACTGACCCTGATGTGGGCCCAGAGAACTTTAAGAGTGAAGTAATCAATATGATGAATGATGAAAGTTAAGATGGACTGAAAGCAAAATGATACCAAAGTCAAACTTTCAAATTGATTGAGATTTGTCACTGATGACTTCAACTAAATAGGTGGCATCATATTAAATGAAATCAGTAATTGCTTTCACACATTTTGTGTGAGGCATAACTTGATGCAGAAAATCAATCCATGCACGTTTATGGAGAGAATATCCACCACAGTGTTGAGCTGCTGCTATACAAAGGAAACCACTGACTGGATACCTGCTTGGGTTGGACTCTTACTGGATGCCTAGGTATTGGTGTTCAGCAGTTCATTGCTTTGGCCTTATAAATTCTAGATGTTGTAGCCTCATTATGAATGTAATGATATGGGCAAGTGCCAGGATAGCCGGCTGGAGCTTTGTAAAGAATTATATGTCCTGTGGACATCAAACTGATTTATACAAGATACTTGTGCTACAAATGTATTAGAACTGTATGTCATTTGTATATCAAACTGATTTGTACAGATGTTTGTGCTGAAAATGTATTTGTGAGGGTTGCTTGTGTTAAAATGTATCAATTGTGCACCCTGCTGAAATGAAAAGAAATGTACATGTATTATAGCTACTGAATTAAATGTATATGTTTTAATAGAGGACACTGGGACAGCAAATGTTGATTTTTAAGAAAAATAAGGGAAATGTAAATGAGCTGTTAAACCATTAAAATGACAACCCACAGTGCTGAATAGGACTGGAGATGCTGGGTCTCAGAAAGAGCCTTTGTTCATTAGCTCAGTGAAGAGGGGAGGCCCCAGGCACTGCCATAAACATTTGGATGTGTATTGTAGTCATCTGCACTAAATTCCTGTCTCATCTTCAAAGGGGAATACTGTGAGATCCTAGAGTCAGATGACCAGAAAAAGTAATTCTGCCAGCCCTCTTGGAAATTGTATTTTGGATATTGGGACGAGAGGTCTCAGAGTAGAGATTATTCTGTTTGGGAAGCCTGAGTAGAAAGACCCTCATCCACAGCATCTTGCCTTGAAGTGGTAAGCAATGTAACTAGGGAACTGTAAAATTCTCTTAGATTCAGTCAGGAAAGTGAAGCTTAGTTCAGAGAGTGTTACTCTTTATTTGTATAAGTGTGTCCATCAATGTTAATTTCAATATTTTCTGTAATATGAACTCTGTGGTTTACTGTAAATATATATTCAATACTTCCTATTCTTTTATTATTTATTATTAAATACATTTAAAGCTTTTACTGTGGCTGTCCTTGTAGAAAGTATCTAACCTTTGAGAGTACTTATATTTATTTGGTGACACTGTGTGGGCCACTTCAGAAGGCCTAGCCATCTTGGTGAACTAATACCATTTGTATTAGTATTAATATTACACTGCATAATTGGACATCCTTTGTTAAAGTACGTACAGTAGCTGATTGAGGAGTGTCTGGTGGCAGTGATAACTACCTTATAGTCTGAGCAGAAGGGGTCACAGCTAGTAAATCTGTGTCAGCCTTTCCCAGGGGAGTGTGTGTGTGTGTGTGTGTGTGTGTGTGTGTGTGTGTGTGTGTGTGTGTGTGTGTGTGTGTGTGTGTGGTATAAATCAAATCACACAGTGTGTGTGTGTGTGTGTGTGTGTGTGTGTGTGTGTGTGTGTGTGTGTGTGTGTGTGTGTGTGTGTGTGTGTGTGTGTGTTTGTGCGTGTGTGTGTGTGCGTGGTATAAATCAAATCACACAGTGTGTGTGTTTGTGTTTGTGTGTGTGTGTGTGTCTGTGTGTGTGTTTGTCAGCTACTTGGGGCAGGTACATGAAGCACTGGGTTTACAGAGAGGGTGTTGGAGGACTTGGCTTGGACATTTGGCTGAGGACCTAACTCTACAGCTGTATCAGTGGGGAGTCTTATTGCAGACTTGGAGGGAGACAGATATGGAGACATCCAGACCCTGGGCTGAGTGTGTTCCCTGTGTGCTCTTAAGGGAGATTGTATTTGATGCAGAGAGGTCTGCATATGGAAATACTGATTGTAGTCATATGTATTCCAAGTGCCTGTCCCTCTCCAGTGTCAGTGGTGAGGATTCAGGCTCCTTGATTACTGGCCCAGAGTGGGGACAACACATTTTGGTGGCCACCACACATTGGCAGCAGTGGTTGACATCACATATTGGTGGCAGTGGTGGGATCATCACATGCTCACATATTGGTGGCAGTGGTTGCATCATCACATGCTCAGACATTGGTGAGCAGCAGTGTGGATATTAAATGTCTGTAGCCTGTAAACAGTTGTCACTAAAGAAGGTGTTTGTACCCTCAGCAGCCACATGGTAGACATTCAGAGTTTCATATCACAATAGTTTTATTTATTTAATTTTTGTTAGCTTAGTTAGTCAGGGGGAGCAGGGAAGGAGTCAGCAGCGGATTATGGCAAGCTGACAAGGAACCAGTTGGCTGAGATGTGCCAAGCCAAAGGACTCATGCATGCCAACCTGACTAAAGTGGAAATGATTGCAGCTTTAATCACAGCTGCATCACAGACCAGCAACCAGGAAGACAACCAGACTGGCACTGAGGATGTACAGTTCTGAGAAACAGAACAGTTCAACCTTTCCTCAGAAGATTTAAAAATCCATATGGAGTTAAAGCGACTTGAAATGGAGTCCAAATGTTTGGAATTAGAATCAGCAGAGAGACTGCGGCATTTGGAGATCGAAGTAGAATCAGCAGAGAGACTGCAGCATTTGGAAGCCAAAGAAAAATAAGAGGCAACATGAAAAGAAAATGCTAAGTCTTTGCCAGGATCATGCAGGTAATGAGGAAGGAAGGAAATGTAACCCAGAAGCAACAAAGGTCAGTAAACATGTTCTGCAGTACCAAGAAGATGATACTTTTGATAGTTTCATTCATATATTTGGAAGAGTATGCAAACAGTATAATGTTGACCAAGGGCTCGGGGTACAGTTCCTCACTTCCTTACTCCATGGTAAAGCTGTAACTGCTGTTTCTAAATTGTCTGACACTGATTGTTTAGATTATGAAAAAGTGAAGCACTGGTTTATTACAATGTTTTAAGTTAACACCTGAAGCTTATAGAAAAAAAGTTTTGTGGGCATAGACACAAGACGATGGAAGTGTATGTGATTATACAGCTGAACTAAGCACTTATTTTCATAGATAGGTGAGTGGGTGTCAGGTCACCACTTTTCAAGGGCTGGCAGAACTTTTGGTGAGGAAACAAGCACTTAGCACTTTGCCTGAGGACATGAAAATCTGGTTGGTAGACAGGGAGTGCAACTCTGCAGATGAGCTGGGGAAAAAGATCTATTCATAGCAAGCAGGGCATCACTGCACAGGAAAGGGATACCCAGTGCTGGACATGGATATAAGGGAACCCATGCGGGACAGCCTAAACTGCCCCAAGAGAATCTGCCACTAACAGGGGAAGTCACTAGTTCAGGTACATGGCCAGGATCAAGGGATAAATGTTTTAAGTGTAACCAGTGGGGCCATGTTAAATGTTTTAAATGTAACCAGTGGAGCCATGTAGCATATAGATGTACATGGAGGTAAAGTGGGGAACAAAAGGTGAATGATCCAGCAAGTGGGATTAACAGAATGCCAGTCGTAAGTTGTCTGCAAACAACATGGGTACGGAACTACCAGCAGAGTTCAAGTCTGATCTTGGTGGATCGAAAACAGGCCACTGCCAAGAGACACACAGCTTCTGATATAACCATTGTGAAGCCTGCAGTGGTTAAAGAGAAGCAGTATTTGCTTGGACAGTCCACTCCAGTCAGAGCTTTAGGAGGGATCCCATTTAAAATGCCTTTGGCCAGGGTTCACCTTGACTGGGAGGGTGGAAAAGGAAGCAAATAAGTAGGTGTGTTTGAGGATATCCCTGCAGATGTCTTGATAGGGAATGATTTGGATAATGCAGTACCTTGCGTGCATGCAGTGACATGCAGTCAGGCTTGGAGACAGGCACGTGGGTCTGCTAGCCTGCCGGAGACACAGACAGACTGCACACCTAAAGCCAGGACTGGTGATGTGACTACTTCAGGGAGGGAGCTACACTGTAGCAGTGAGACTGAAGGTGAGCCACAGCTGCCGGTGGGTACTGATGTTCCCTTGGACAGAATGACTTCAAAGGCAGAGGTGAGTAGTAGTACCCAGGCTGACAGTGAGGCACCACTGTCAGAGGATACCAGACTTCCTGTGGAAGGGGAGCTAGGAAAAGTTACAAAGAGAGTGTTGAGACAGGCTGAGCTGTCAGACCCTACATTAGAAGGCTTGAGGGATATAGCTAGGGTGGCACCTGATTCACAAGGAAAAGGGGATTGTGTATACTGGAGCAAAGGGTTACTGTACATAGAGTGGATCCCTGAGGGAGGGCTAGAAGGTGAGGCAATACAGCAGCTGGTAGTTCCTAGAGCTTACCATCTGGCACTTCTAGCCATAGTCCATGACACTCCTTTTGCAGGTCATATGGGCATAAAGAGTACCAAGAGACATATTATGCAGAGCTTTTATTGGCCTGGGATTGCCAAGGATGTAATAGGGTACTGCAGGACCTGTGAGCAATGCCAAAAAGTAGGCAAGGCAGGTGACAAGGTCAAAGCTCCTCTGATGCCATTGCCTGTGACTGAGGAGCTATTTCAGAGAGTAGCTATGGATATTGTGGGGTCTCTAAGTAGCCCAAGTTCCACAGGGAAGAAGTATATCCTAGTGGTAGAAGATTATGCTACTAGACACCCTAAGGCAGTGGCTTTGTCCTCCACTGAGGCAGAGAAGGTGGCAAATGCTTTGCTAGAGGTTTTCAGAGGGATAGGTTTCCCAAGAGAGATATTGACTGACACAGGTGTCAATTTCATGTCAGACCTGCTGGCTTGTCTGTGGGAGCACTGTGCGGCGAAGCACCTAAAGACAAGCCACTACCGCCTCCAGAATATTGGTCTTGTGGAGAGGTTAAACTCTATGCTAAATACCATGCCATGAGCATTTGCAGACCAGTTTAAGAGAAAGTGGGACAAATATTTGCCCCATTTATTGTTTGCATACAGGGAGGTGCCCCAGGAATCCACAGGTTTTTCACCCTTTGAGTTCCTGTATGGGCAGGGTGAGGGGACCTCTATATTTGATTTGTGGTGAGTGGGAGGGTGAGTGTGAATCCCACAAGGATTCTGTTGTGGCATATGTCCTAAACCTCAGGACAAGGCTTAGGGAGTTCATGGGCTTGGCCCAGGAGAACCTGCCAGGAGCCCAACAGCAGAAAAAGGTCTGTTATGACAGGAATTCCTGAGCCAGAGAGTATCCTGTGGGGTAGTAGGTGATGGTTCTGCTTCCTGTCAGAGACAATAAACTGCAGGCAGCTTGTGAGGAACCCTTCAAAGTGGTAAGGAAGATCAGTGATGTTAACTACATGGTACAACTGCTAGGCAGGAGGCAGGGGTATAAATTGTACCATGTTAACATGATGAAGCCTTACCATGATAGGGAGGCCCTTGTGCTGAGTATTTGCAGTGGGTGGCAGGAGGAGTCTGTGGGGAATCTGGTGACTGATCTCCTCAGTGAGGCTAGGACTGACACCTCAGTGGAAGGGGTAGCAATGTCCCAGTGGCTATCCCCTACCCAGGCTTGAGAAATCTGAGCAGTGTTACGGGAGTTTGGGGACATATCCACTGGGAAACCAGGGTGTACCCCCCCCCCTGGTACAGCACCATGTGAATACAGGCCCCCAAAGACCTAGCAAGCAGGCCCCTTACAGGGTGTCTGAGTGAGTCAGACGGACTCTGAGGAAGGAGATACAGGAGATGCTGGAACTGGGAGTAATGCAGAAGTGTAGCAGTCTGTGGGCCTCCCCAATGGTGCTGCTACCAAAGAAGGATGGCAGCCCAAGTTTTGTGCAGACTACAGGAGACTAAATAGTCACATAGAGTCAGATGTTTACCCCATGCCTAGGACAGATAAAGCCCTAGTGCAGCTGGGTGGGGCTAAGTCTCTGAGCACTACTGATCTTACCAAGGGCTACTGACAGATGCCCTTGACTCCCAACACTAGAGAGGTTAGCCTTTATGACTCCTTTTGGCTTATGTGAGTTCATGAAGATGCACTTTGGGTGAAAAATGCCCCAGTGACGTTCCAGAGGCTGGTAAATCATATCCTAGCAGGAACAGGAGATTATGCCCTTGCTTACCTGGATGATATTGCCATTTACAGCCTTTCCTGGCAAGAGCAACCTTCAGCATGTCAGGGAGGTGCTGGACAGACTGCAGAGGGCAGGGTGACCATTAAGCCCAGTAAGTGTCAGGTGGGTATGGTAGAGGTCTACTACCTGGGACATAGAGTGGGGAGTGGTAAGATCAGCCCAGAACCTGCCAAAGTAGAAGCCATTCAGGCATGGCCTGCCCTGTTACCAGAAAGCAGGTGAGGGCATTCTTAGGGAAGAGGGGTACTATAGAAAGTGTGTTCCCAATTATAGTGCCATAGCTGCTTCCCTCACAGACCCGACAACCAAAACAGGCCAGATAAGGTAGTGTGGACCCCAGCATGTGAGCAGGCATTCCAGAAGCTTAAAGGACCTTTGGGAGGACCCCTCTCTCTGTGTTAGCCAGTCCAGATTACAGCAAAGAATTTGATGTTCAGGTAGATGCTTCAAACCATGGGGTGGTGGCTGTACTTAGCCAGGTTTTCTCAGAGGGAGAGGAGCACCTAGTGTTATATCTCAGCTGTAGACTACAACCCAGGGAAGCCATAAACATTTGGATGTGTATTGTGGCCATCTGTGCTAATTTCCTGTCTCAGCTTTAAAGAGGAATACTGTGAGAACCTAGAGTCAGGTGACCAGAAGAGGTCATTCTGCCAGCCCTCTTGGAAATTGTGCTTTGGATATTGGAAAGAGAGGTCTCAGAGTAGAAAGTATTCTGTTTGGGAGGCCTGACTAGAAAGATGCTCATCCACAGCATCTTATCTTGCAATAGAAAGTAATTTAAGTAAGAAATAATAAAATTCTCTTAGATTCCATTAGGAATATAGTGAAGCTTAGTTCAGAGAGTGTTTTTCTTTATTTGTATGAGTATGTCCATCAATGTTAATTTCAATATTTTCTGTGATTTGAACTCTGTGGTTTACTGTAAATATATATTCAATATGTTCTTATTCTTTTACTACTAGTATTAAATATATTTAAAGCTTTTGTTGTGGTTGGTCCTTGTAGAAAGTTTCTAACCTTTGAGAGTACTCATATTTATTTGGTGACACTGTGTGGGCCACTCCAGAAGGCCTAGGCATCTTGGTGAAATACTACCATTTGTATTAGTATTAATATTACACAGTATAATTGGGCACCTTGTGTTAAGGGCCATTGAGTAGCTGACTGGGGAGAGTCTGGTGGTGGTGATAACTACCTTGTAGTCTGGGAAAAAGGGGGCACAGTTAGTAAACCTGTGTCAGCCTTTCCCAGGTGTGTGTGTGTGCTCGCGCGCGCGTGTGTGTGTGTGTGCATGTGTTTGCATGTGTGTGTGTGTGTGTGTGTGTGTGTGTATGTGTGTGTGGATGTGCAAATGAAATTGCACAGTGTGTGTATGTCATCTACTTAGGGCAGGGATACGAAGCACTGAGTTTACAGAGAGGGTGATGGAGGACTTGGCTTGGATACGTGGCTGGGGACCTAACCCTTACAGCTGTAACAGTGGGGAGTGTTATTGCAGACCTGGAGGGACACAGATATAGAGACATCCAGACCCCAGGCTGAGTTTGTTCCCTGTGTGCTCATAAGGGAGATTGTATTTGATGCAGAGAGGTCTGCATCTGGAACTACTGAGTGTATATATTTGTATTCCAATGTGCCCGTCCCTCTCCAGTGTCAGTGGTGAGGATTCAGGTGCCTTGATTACTGGCCCAACATGGGGATGACACATATTGGTGGCCATCACACACTGGTAGAAGTGGTGGGCATCACAAGGAATAATATAGCAAAGGGAATGTATTTATGATTGGGTGAAAAATACCATCAAAGATTCATACTTATATTGGATAAGAACTGCAAAAACCTTACTTAGCACTGAATGCAGTACAACATACGAAGTGGTGCCAAGATCTATAAGAGAAATGTGAAAAGGCAAAGGATCATCAGATTTATTTTATTTATTTATTTTACTTTTGTTTACCCGGAAAGTTCGACTGGACACAAGTCCTTTTTCACCAGAGGCCGGGGAGAAATGCTCCACATATTACACAGACAAGATTTAAACATAGTACACTTCTGTAGTTATAAAGAGAGACGTTTACATTTTCTTTTACAAGAAGTCATTCATGATACAAATTTTTAATTAAAACCCAACATATAGAAAAATAGATAAGTTTACATTGATTATACAAGACACCATTAAGAAGTATGGGTATAGAAAGTATATTTGGAGATACCATGAAATATTGAGCAAGGAATTAAGTGTGGAAGGAAGACTAGGATATATAGTAAGAAGAAGGAGACTAGTAAGCTGAAAGAAAAAAGGGTTAACTACCTGACCATATGGGTGGGGAGTTTAGTATGACTGGGCACTAGTAAGATGGAGGTAATCTAGCCTGGCGAGTTACAACTGCAGGTCCATTTGACTTGGAGGTGTGTTTTTAGACATTTTTTGAACTGGCTCAAGGAAGTAGTGGCTATTATATTTGTGGGCAGTGTGTTCCATTTTTTGGTTATATAGTTTGAGTAGAGAGAATCTCCTTCAGAGTTGTTGGCTGTAGTGACTTGTAGCAGAGGTTTGTTATTGGAACAAAGGACCCTAGTACTGGAGTAAGGTTATATTAAGTTTTGTAATGATGGGGTTTTCTCAAGGTAATAAAGTATTTTTTGGGTTAGTATAAGTTGGTTGTAAAGAAAAAGTTGATGAAGTTCTAGCCAGTTGTTATAGCAAACCTCAAGCTGATATATATATATATATATATATATATATATATATATATATATATATATATATATATATATATATATATATCGGATTTTCTGAGGTTGATGAGGATAGCAAAGGCATATAGGAGTGTGGACAGAAGGTGGGTTTGTGCTATTTTGGCCTTGGTGCTATTTGTAAGGAATTGTTTGTTTCTATATAGCCCCCCCCCCTAATTTTTTGTGAACTTTCTTAACAGTGAGTGAAATGTGAGTGTCAAACCTCATGTTGTAGTCTATTTCAACTCCAATAGGTTTGGTGTGATTGACAGGAAGGATAGTAGTGTTATTGTTTGATGTGATAGTAAATGTGGGTGTATGAGTGGTGTTGTTGGTTGGCTGGAAGATGAGTAGTTTGGTTTTATATGGGATTAGTATTAGTTGAGAATTATTGAGCCATTCTTCTACAGAGAGGAAAGAGGCCTGTGTTTTCACTTGTAGTTCTTGGAGTGAAAGTGAGGAACAGATTTGTGTAGAGTCATCAGCGTATTGGATGACTGAAGCATGGTGAGTTGAAGTGTGGAGTTTGTTAGTAAAGATAGAGAAAAGTAAGGTACCAAGTATGGAGCCTTGGGGAATACCTATTGTAACTGGTAACAGAGGAGATACTTCTTGCCTCCATTTTAGTGCTTGTTGTCTATTTGTTAAGTATCTGTGAAACCAAGTAAGGGTGGGTTTACTAAGATTTAGTTTAGAGAGGGATATATTGAGTTTTTCATGGTTAACCATGTCGAAAGCCTTGGAGAGGTCAAGAAAGACAGCAGAGACATAGTTGCCATTATTTCTGTGAGTGTTAAATGTGTGGTTGAATGTCATAAGGGCTGTTGTGGTGCTGTGGTAAGGTCTAAAGCCATGTTCGGTATTGGTGAGAAGGTTATGGGCATTAAGGTATTTCCTAATTTGTGTGTGTACACACTTCTCCAGTATTTTGGAAAGAGGAGAGAGTATGGCTATGGGGCGATAGTTTGTTAGCTCTTTGGAGTTACCACCTTTATGGAGTGGAATGACATGAGACACTTTCCAGATTTCTGGGACTAGGTTTTCAGATATGGAACGGTTGATGAGAATAGATATTGGGTATGCTATGTCATCAGCAACTAGTTTTAGGAATTCAACAGGGAGTTTGTCAGCAGCTAAAGTGGTAGGTTTTAATTTCCTGAGGAAGTTTCTAATTATGTCCATAGGAATGGGGTGGAAGTTAAAGCCATTATTATTAGTATGGAGCTCAGATGGTAGGTTTGAGGATGAATAGTTCTGAGAGTTTGCAAGTGTGAGGATTGATTCAGTGAAGAATTTGTTAAATAGGGAGGAAATATTAATTGTAGTATCTGTTAGGGTTGGAGGGGGAGTTTTCTGATTTTCCAGGGTGGACAATATTGTTAATTGCTGACCAAATTTGTTTGGGATTGTTTTGATATCTAGATTGGATATTGTGGAAGTAACTAGCCTTCTCTGTTTTGACACATTTCTTTGCTTTGTTATGGAGTTCAAGGAAAACCTGCCTGTTTTTATTTCCAGAGGCAATGGCATCATATCTGCAAAATTCCACATCTTTTCTAGCCAATCATCAACATTGTATGATATGCAGTACTTACTTTTGGGCACTCTTGGTGGTAAGGTTGGAACTAGACAGATTCCTGTGCTTGTTCATTTTTTTTATATGCAGTACTTTCCACTCCTTCAACTATTTATGAAAAATGTCTCCATAGTTAAGAACAGCCGTACTAATGCAGCAAGGTCCATAATGATTTCTTCACCTTCCTTCTGTACTCCTCTTTTTACTGGCTCTACAGTCTGCAAATTGACTATGATGAAAATGATCCATATAATCAAGCTTAAAGTGTCACTCCATGTGGATGCCATTCCTCCTAGGGCTGTGAGGCCGAAGAAAATCTAAAGTTTCACCATTGACATCAAGGAGAAATACTACCCACATGGAAGCAATCTGTTATCCCTTTTCCACAAAGGAAGTGATAGAACTGAAATTTCTTCTTGGGATGCAACTAGAAATGAACATTCAGAGAAAAACCTCTTTTCATCAAAAGTCTCATCATGTATCAGCAGTGGTTTAGATCAGATTACGACGTCCACATAACCGTCATTAAATTCACTTGCCATATATTACATTATAGTGATGGGGCTGGAATACTGATGTGGTATTCCTAAACTAAATCTAAACATTTTGCTATAATGGGCCATGACACACCACTCTTGCTGGTTGTGATATACTAATAGCAGAAGGACTGTATACTGAAAGGTATTATAATGTGGCAAGACTGTTGCATTGGGGATTGTGCAAACATTACAATACTGAAGTAGCTGAAAGACACTGGAAACATGATCCACAAAGCATTATAGAAAAAGATGAAGTTTATATCACATGGAATCACCCATTACCAACAGTTCAAAAACAGATGTGAGGAAAACAGATATAGTACTCTATGAAAAGAAGACAAAAGTAGCATTGATCATTGAAATTGCTACACCGAGTGACTACAGTGTCTTATGTACAGAGAGACATAAAGTCGTAGAATATCAAGATTTTCAGGCAGAAACAAGGGCAATGTGGAAGAAGGATAACCAGACAGTGGTAGGAGCAATGGAAATAATTTGCATTTGTACTTATATATGTTACTGATATATGTACCTCCATATGAATTGTAGAAGGAGTCATTATTGGGCACATTGCAGGTGCTGCAAAGAGCACTTCTGACTAACATCAAAGATTCATACAATACTAATTTCATGAACTTTAATCATACTTTGACTTAGGAATGGGGTCCACTCTCGTCATGATATTAGAAATCCAAAAGACTTGGAGAAATTAAAAAAAAAACATGGTACTCTGGATGGTGTTTTCATTGGTGATTTGGCCAGTAATTGGTTTGCTGGCTACCTGGGAGAAAATTCCTAGGGAGACAGATATGCCCCTGCTTCCTCTGACATAGCATAAGGATCACCATTGGTTCACAGTTTTTCATATTCTTCTCTAGGTTCATCAGTGAGCTATGCAATTTGTGTGGTTCCAGAGCAATACTGCAATATTTAGCTAATGAAGGTGTCAACAAATATAACAATTCATAACAAAGTGTTATGCAAAACAATGAGAAGGTTATGGAAGCACACCATTGTGTCAGTGTCACTTGGATCACATGGCATCTAATCACTGAATAACATTGCTGGAATACTAACTTTGAAGTTGCTGAATCTTGGAGGTAAGTGAGTTTCCTTTGCTATTAGGTTTAAGTGACATTAGATTCAATATATTTAGAGTTATAGGTGCATGGCGATATACAGGGATTGCACTCTTTAAAATACTCATTTTTAAGTTTTTCACCATTTGTTAAAATCTGCATTTTTGTACTGTCATCTTTATTCCTCCACTATTTGTGCCCATAATGTCTTTGCTGTCTGTATTTTGACATGAATCTGAGAGGCACTAAAACTTAGCAATGGGATTGGAACTAGACAGTGTCCAAAGGAAAGAAAACTGAAATCCTCAACAGTTCTACTTGCATTACACAAAATAAGTATAACAGAAGATGGAGGGTGGCCTAATGGTTAAGGTGTTTGCCTTACAAACACAAGGTACAGGGTTTGAATCTCACAGGGGATAATTGGCTAGACTTAAAATGGCTTGCAAGGGCAGTTAGCCTAGTACTAACCTCTGAAGATATACAAATCAAACAGCAGAAGAACATTGCATGTTAGAGGGTGATCCAGCCTCAATAATGCAGCAAAATGTCATGCAAGTTGTTTAAAAATGTTCAACTTGAAGCTGGATAAGATAATGGTGCCATTCATAACGTTGCCTAGAATTTTAAAGAAAGTAGCAATATTATTGAAGCCACTCACATCTGTGCTTAACTTACCTTGGAAGTATGTTTTTCTACTCATTGAATGGGGAAGAGTTAATGCAGTTCCACTCTACAAAACCTCTGTTTAATGTACGTTGGAAATATACAGTGCTGCCCCTGGGAAGAATACAGTTGTGGCAGGGATGGGAAAACTACAGGCAACTTAACCTGACCTCTTTACCAAGAAACTTGATGACATCACTTCTAAAGCAAAGATTTGCTTGATACCTAGAGGGGAGTACAGCTTAGTACCAAAGGGAAAGTAGCTTCATAGTAGCAACGTCATGTTAGACAAATGTAAAATCCTGGACAGGCTGAACAGATGAAGTTTAGTAAATCATTTGCCTGGCACAGTACCATTTAAATTATGAATACATCAGTAACATTAAATTGGGTCCACATATAGCAGCATGGGCAAAAAGCCAACTACATAATAGGAAGTAAAAATACTTCATACTTCCAGTGAAGAAAAAGGAGCTATTTTTCCTTGTATCATTTTATAGGACTCAGAAATAAAAACATTTTTCCTGTGTACTATTTTCAGTTTGTCTACCAACCATCAGACTCCCTATCAGGAATGAGCTTGTTTATTCTTGTTCCCCACCGTGAAGAGATTGCAGCCCATGAGTGAGAGTCAGCCTTATGTTTAGGTTCTTACCCTATCACATGTGGCCAATGTAGGTACCCATGTCATTGTGAGGGCTTACTGTGCCTTTCCTTTTATGTACATGCTCCTATCCACATGCTGAATGAGGGTTACCATTAGTGACCATGTTTGCACCAAGCTCACATTCCTGGTCTTAGCTGCATTCAGTGTTCAGAAGTTTTTGATTGCTAGTTGTGAACAGCCAGCTGGAACCACCACTTGTTCCTCCAGTATACATTTGCTGGCTTCTGCTGTTCATGTACACCTTACCTTCTCACCTTGTCCAGCACTTGAGGTGCTTTTGGAATGTGGGTCATCTTGGTTGTATTTAGGGCATAGAAGTAAGAGCAGTTTTCTTTAATATTCATTGAAGTGTAAAGAAGGCCAGGAAGGAAAAGTTGGCTTGGCTCCTCAACATTCATTTATGTTCCCTTTCCATATATTTTGACCTGCAATGAAATCCTGTGCTACCCTGTGTTACTAGAACTTGCTTGGCTGTTCCTCCTCAGGTCTGTGCTACATTCAAGGTAACATAGAAAAAGGGTGGCTTTATTTTCCACAAACTTAATAAGTTGTGGAATCCTGCACCATCCTGTGTTAGGCCTACTCATTTCCTCCTCTGGTAATCTCCTGTATCAGTTGAAATATTACTATAGCATAAAGCAGGCAACACTGAGTCTGGCTGCCTACTACAAGAGATATATTTTTCTATTTTTAAATTGCCCTCTTACCCTAGTTGAGTGCACTAGTATTCTTTCTCTCTCTCTCTCTCCCACTTCATTTAGCTGCTAGATGATTTAGTACAATTTTCAGGCCTTATCTGAAAACTGCATTTTCCCTTTGGCTATGGTCTCCAAACCCTCAATGAGTCCGAATAATGTCTGCACTATGTGTAGTATCAAATCTGTCAGTAGCTGTATAAAAAGCTCACTTTTTGTAAATCAGTCTTGTATTTTTATAATTCTATGCCTCTTTTTAAGTGATCTTTGTATGTTAAGTATTTCAGTTGTAAGTACTTTTATTTTTAGTGCGCCTCCTGTTGGACATTTTATATTTTAAGTTTAAGAACATTTTTTTTGTTGATGGTTGGTGCAACTCTTGCTGGGCTAAGGAAAAGACCGGATACTGAAATTGATTTATTTCTTGTTTCAGAGCTGAAAAAATATTTGGCATAGATGTTAGTATGCTTTCAGAACTTTCCTGCTATGAATTCTCGCACATTTATAAGAACTGATTGTTTAGCTCTATATGTAGGATTGGGTTTTGTTGCCTGCCCACCCCATGGATTTTCATTTATGTTGAAATGTGCTACTCTTACCAGGTTTAATTGAAAATAACAACTTTAATATTCATTGTAGCCTAATCACAAGCCTTTATAATTTTTCTACATTCAAAACTATGTGGTTATATATTTTCCATCTCATGATATTTTGTTTTCTGTTCTGATTTGCATTTCAATAGTTTGGTATTAAAGTTCCATTTTACTTGGTTTGCATTATAACTTATATTTCTTCATAGCAATTAATTTCACTGCTCACTGCATTGCATGTAACTGTTGTCTATTCTTCTTTCTTCATAAACATTCCTACCACTATTGGAACTGTCTGAGTATCCTTCTTCCACATTGACCTTGTTTCTGCCTGCAAATCCTGTTAATTTATGACTTTGTTTCTTTCTGTACATAAAACACTGCAGTCAATGGGTGTAGCTATTTCAATGATCAATGCTGCTTTTGTCTTCTTTTCATGGACTACTATATCTGGTTTTCTCACATCTCTTTTTTGAACTGTTGGTAATGGGTGTTCCCATGTAATATAAACTTCATAATTTCCTATAATGCTTTGTGGCTCATGTTTCTAGTGTTTTTCAGCTACTTCAATATTGTAATGTTTTCACAATCCCCAATGCAACTGTCTTGCCACATTATTATGCCTTTCAGTATACAGTCCTTTTGCCATTAGTATATTCACAACCAGCAACAATATGTGCAACTGTTTCCAATTCTGTTTTACAAAACCTACATTTGTCTGTTTCTCCTTCATATTCAGTGGACTTTGTAAACCAATGTCTATGTAACCCACTATTTTGGCCGTCAGTATTAATCTTTCGTCTTTTGGTTTAAATTCACCTCTCCTTAACCATTGCTGTATTTGATCCTGATCAACATGAGGTTGTTACAAGAGTTTTCTATACTTGCAACTATACTTATGGATTTTCTACATTTCTTACCTTCTCATTTGATCCTTCACCTTATGGTCTTTCTTTTTTTTTTTTTTTTTTGTTTTTGTTTTTTGGCACACACAGTTGCTGCTTGAGTTTCATCTACTTCGGGTTTGATTTCTATTCCTGCTGATATGCTTCTGCTAAACTAAGCAGGGAAGTCACCTTAGACTTATTCTCCTCATGTTTTAAAACTTTCACTATGTTTGGGTTTTGTGAGGTCAGCAGATATGTATGCAGTCTTACAATTGCAGATCTATACATGTAATCAATTTTGAGGAGGCCCATACCACCTTCAGAATGGGGAATATTTAGTCTTAGTATACACTGATTTTTATAAATCATTTGATGAGCACGAAGCATCCTTCTTGTTTTCCTGTCCAACCTATCCAACACCTTTTGGGGTCAGTCATTCACTTTAAAACTGTATGTTAGGACAGGAAGAGCAAATTTGTTTATAGCTTGGACTTTGCTTCTAGATGTCAGTGCTGTTTTCAGTGTTAATTAATTTATTTATTTAACATTTTTTTACTGGGAAAGTCCGACTGGACACAGGTCCTTTGTCAGCTGAGGCCTGGGGAGAAAAACTCCATGACTAACAGTAAATTATAATGCATGAATTACAATAATCAAAGTATAAAGTAAATAAAATGTAGTATACATAAGAAAATATAAATTTGTTACATTATGACAACAAAACAAATGCTTTGAACTTAGCTAGTACTTATGTCAAGATATAAGGTGAAGACAGGCTGGTAGGAATAAAAGATTAAACACAGGGGAAGAAGTTGGATATAGTTGGGGTATACTGCGATGTATTAGAGCATTCACACGGGGTTAATACAGGAACATAGCCACTTATTTTTTAGATAAGCTTTAAATAATGGCTGAAAGTGGTTAGTGGATGAGACTGAAAGAATGAAGTTAGGAAGGGAGTTCCAAATACGAGATATTTAGCTGGAAAATAAATACTATCCTGCAGTGTTGTTGGCCTTGGAGATGGTGAGTAAGTTTTTATTGTTAGAGTGAAGTGATCTGCTGAAACTGTAAGGAAGGATGAGATTTTATAGTGCAGGGATTCTGGTTGGTTGTGTTACAATTTTGTGAATTGGAGAGAGTTGGTTGTAAAGAATAATGTTGTGAAGTTCAAGCCAGTCTAGTATCCTTAAAGCTGTACAATGATATGTTCTGTATGGGCAGTCAGATGCAAACTTAGCAATTTTATTGTAGCATGTTTCTAGCTTAGATAGGTCACTTTTCCTAAGATTAGTTAAAATTGAAGAGGCATATAGTATAGTGGAGAGTAGATGGGTTTGTGCTAATGTAATTTTGGCTATTTTGATCAGGAACCTTTTGTGCGTATATAGACTTCCAAGTTTCTTATGGACTTTTTTATTGTTAGGGAGACATATAAGTCAAATTTTAGGTTATTGTCTATTTCCACTCCAAGAAGCTTTGTATGGCTTGTCAGGGAGATGACAGTATTGTTTTTGGCTGTTTTGTTAAATGGTGGGCATGAGATAGATGTCTTGTTAGGTTGGAAGAGTAATAATTTAGTTTTGTTTGGGTTCAGGATTAGATGGGCATTGGCTAACCATGTTTCAACAGAAGTGAAAGTTTCCTGTGTTTGAGAATGAAGAGTTGATAGAGAAGTGGCAGCACAGATAAGTCTTGAATCATCTGCATACTGTATTATAGAACCATGTGGAGCAGCTGTGTGTGGATTATTAGTAAACAGGAAGAAAAGGAGAGGGCCCAAGATAGATCCTTGGGGGTCACCAATGGATAAAGGAAGGCATGGGGATAGGTCACCCTGCCATAGAACAGATTGTTGACGGCCAGATAAATAATTATGAAACCATGCTGTGGCAGATGTGAGAAGGATAGTTCAGTTAGTACATCTATTAGTTTGGAATGGGATACCATATCAAAGGTTTTTGATAGTTCTAGAAAGATGGCAGATACAAAGTTGTTATTCCTGCGATGGTTTACAGTATTAGTGAAGGATAAGAGAGCAGTAGTCGTACTATGCAATGGGCGAAACCCATGTTGAATTTTTGAGAGAAGGTTATTTGTAGTAAGACTTTCATGACCTGGAGATGAATACACCTTTTGAATAGTTTAGAAAGAAGTGAAATAATAGCAATTGGACAATAGTTTGTCAGTTCCATGGAAGGTCACCCTTTATGAAGTGGGATTACATGGGAGATTTTCCACAGCTGAGGAACCTTGTTTTTGAGAATGGATCTATTTATAAGGATTGATACTGGGAAGGCAATAGATTCAGCTGCAATTTTTAGGTATTAACTGGGTAAGTTGTCTATGGAAAGTGCAGTAGGTTTTAGTTTCTGGAGTAGTTTTTTATAGTGGCTGTAGGAACTGGGGAGAAAGAGAATGAGGCATTGCTAGTTGTAGACTTGGCTGGTTTGGCATCAGGAGTATGGGTTTGCTGCTTGCAAAGGGCAATTATAGATTCAGTAAAATGTTTGTCAAAAATGGTAGCTATGCTATCGGAATTGTTGTGGATGTTTGGGGTTGGTATAGTAGATTTTCCTGGGTGAAGCATTGAGTTTATAGCAGGCTAGAGTTTTTGAGGGCTTTTTTGGTATGTGTTTTGAATGTTATGATAAAAATTTATTTTATCCTGTTTTATTTGTTTTTTGCCTTATTTCTAAGTTCCTGATACAGTTGTTTAGAAACTACTGTGTTTGTCTTACGCCATAGTAGCCAGGCTTTATCTTTAGTTTCCAGAAGGGCCCTAGTGTCTCTGCTTAGCCAGGGGCCATAGTTTGATTTTACTCTTATGGTTCTAACAGGGGCATGTGCATTTAATATATCTAAAAAGGATTTATTAAAATGGTTCACTGCATCATCTAGGTCACGGTATTTGACTAGAGTCCAATTGCACCTTTGTAGGTCAGCTAGGAAGTTGCCAAGATTAAAGTTATATTTTTTCTAAGTCGTTTAAACATAGTAGGTTTTGGTGGGAATATGTTTTATCGTATAAGAAATGTGGGTAGGTGGTCACTCATACCATCAGGAATTTAATAATATCCAATCCAAGGTTGATTGTTTTTTTCTAGCTTTATCTATTTGGGTAGGTGCTTGAATAGTTTGTGTAAAACTATGCAAGTTTATGTGATGGATGGGGTGTTTTGTATCGCATGCAAGAGAGTCTAAATTAAAATCACCCAATATGAATGTCTCCTGACTAAGGGTACTACTTGCCCGGTGCAATAAATGTTCTATAGCTGGGGCATTATTTCCAGGTGGGATATAGCAGCCAATTATATTAAGTGTTTTTCTTGAATTTATAGTTAGTGTGGTAGAGATGATTTCTGCATTGCCGAGTTGTGGGGTTTTGCAGTCAAGGAAAGTTAAAATGAGACAGTCTTTAAAGAGGATATCAACTCCACCTCCTCTTTTGTTGAGTCTATACACCCATAGTATGGAGTATCCTGGGGGAAGTATTTCATCATCTTTTGTACCTGGTTTTAGCAATGTTTCAGTGATTATTACTATGTCTGGGGAGTATGTGGCTAGACTGTCATGGAGGATGTTTAAATTGTTGGCAATGCATCTAATATTAATGTTCATTAGCAATAGGTCTGATTTTTTTTCTGTTTAGTATTGGATGTGCAGTGGTGTTGAGACTAGAGTGACTAGGAAAGTTGGTTTTATCTGAGAGTGGTCCAGGTTTGGGTGGATGTCACCTCTAAGCAGTAGCCTAGAGGCAATGTTGGTAAGTAATTTCAATCATTTGATAACTTTATTGTTGAATAACTGAGGGTTATAGTGACTATCTTTAGTAGGTATTATTTTACATGGAAAAGACTGGAGGCTAGTAATATTGACAAGTGTAGGAGAGATGGTGATATTTGTTCATGGAGTAGTATGGTAAGGTGGGTTAGTGGTGTGATGAAATGTGAGTGCCTAGAATGTGTTGTGGTGATAAGTAGTGAGGTGAGACAGTACTATGAGTGCATAGGAAGTGATCGTTGAAGCATGAGCATGTTGTAGGTCTAGGAGGTGTAACCAGGATAACATGAAGTGCATGTAATTGGATGGATAGAGTGAAGGACTGTCAGCCTAATGAATAAGAGTAGAAGCACTGGGGGTGGGTGAGATATGGGGCCAGGGTAGGGGGGGCTGGAGTGAGCCTGAAGGGTGAATGGAGTGGCCAGAGCAAGCCCCAGCAGGAGGGAGTCCAAAAAAATAAACAATCAGGAGCCAGTCTTCTAAAATAGTCCTTACTAAGTTTTATTCACATTTGTTAATGTTTTATTGATCCTTCATCAATCCCAAATATTTATACATTCCCTCTTGCTCAAGTTCTTTTACCTCACGTTACTGTCCCAAACTGATTTTAATTGGTGCTGCAGCTTTCCTGCTTTAAAAGTTGCTTTTGCACATTTATCAAGACCAAATTACATTCTTATATCACCTGAAAAAGTTTTGACCACTTGCAGTTGTGCTTTCGGTACCTCATCTGATGAACTATGCAGTTGTAAATCATCCACAAAAAGTAGATTAGACATTTTTACACTTTGTTGCTTTCTGGAGCCAAATTGTAACCCTACCCTAACCTGTTAAGTAGACAGCTTAATGGGTTAAGGGCAAGGCAAAAGAACAGCAATGACAAAGAGTCACCCTGGGAGTATCCCACTTTGGATTTATATCCTTGGAATAATAATTTGTCCTTTATTATGGTTTAACTGCAAAGTGGTTTGCCAATGTTTCATGGTTTCATGGTCTCATGGTCGCAGTAATGCAATTGATCAGAGTAGGGTGTGTCTTATACATTCTAGGCACTGTTTTATCCATGAATGTGGTATGCTGTCCAATGCTTTTTTGTTCTCTATCCATGCAATATTTAGATTCTTCCCCTTTTTACAGTTCTCCATTATGACTTTATTTAACAACAAATTAACTTTTGTTCCATATGACTTTCATTCATTACCCCTTTGTTCTATTACCATGAAAGAGTTTCCTTCTAAATGACTATAAACTCTGTTGGCATCAATTCCAGTGTATAGTTTATAGGTCATCAGGAGGCAAGTTATTGGTCTATAGTTTTTGGGATAGTTTGCAGGCTCACTCTTACGTAGGAGCATTATTTTTCCTGTTGTTAAGCAGGTTGGCATCTCTTTGGGTGTGCATACAAATAGTTCTTACTCATGGTTAAATCTTCAAGTAAAGACGTTAATACTTTTAGCCAGAAGTTAGTTATTGTATCTGGGCCTGGGGGTTTTCCAGTTAGGAGCTTTTCTTAACTTTGTTTCAATCTCTCTGGCCATTACTTCATCCCATTTCATATCCTGTACATTTGAACTTCTAATTCTTTCTTTTACTTCTTCTGTCCATTTAGCATTTTTGTTATGTTCCACAGGATGGGGCGGCCACGGTGGTGCAGTGGTTAGCACTGTCACCTCACAGCAAGAGGTTCTCTGGTTCGATCCTCGGCTGGGGTGCCTTCTGTGCGGAGTCTGCATGTCCTCCCTGTGGTCGCGTGGGTTTCCTCCGGGTGCTCCGGTTTCCTCCCACATCCCAAAGACATGCTGCAGGTGGATTGGACACTGTAAATTGGCTCTAGGTGTGAGTGCCTTCTGTGAAAGGTTGGGCGCCGGGCTGGCAACTCGACACTGTAAAACTCCACTGCCAATCATGAGCGGACAGGTGATCCACTGTGGCGACCCCTAACCAGGAAAAGCCGAAAGAAGAAGAAGTTATGTTCCACAGGATCTTGATAGATATTTCTCCAGAATGTCCATCAAAACCACACATACAACTTAAAGAGAACTGCACCATGAGCAAGAATAAAAACCCAACTTTATTCATTCAAAAAAATAAAACATGTTAAGTACTTTCATCCATACAATTTCAGGCTTCATCAAAACAAATATTCAAGTACCTCCAAACTTCTTTTAAAACCCTTCCCAACCAATCAGAAGTGCTTTCTTCACAGAGAATAAAACAATTTACATAAACTCAAGACAATCAAGATGTATTCTCTAGATTATGAGCTCAGTTCACTAATTACAAAAACTATACCTAGGACTGTTAAAAACTGTTTCTTATTATTTTAATAAAAAATAAATTAAAAATTTGTGAACTTATGATGATGATTATTAAAATTTATATAGAATCTTTAATGAGCCAAGGAACAACAATTATGTATATATGTAGACACAAACAAATAATTTCTAAAGTTTGGCAGCCCTCATCTTAAGAACACTAGAATGCTTATATTATCATTTAACCCAGGGAATCTGCCAGTGTCCAATCTTAGTTGCTAAAGCAACTCCCTGTATTCCAACTTTGCTTCCCAAGATCCGCCCCTGTGATCCTGAACTAATTATTCTAATATAAAAAAGCAAAATTTACTAATGTGACATTCCTTGGAGTGTCTATAAAGTGCATTAGAGTCTTAGCAGTTTTATTTTTTCGAGTGACTAACGCCGGGTTTTTATTCTTGCTCGTGGTGCAGCTCTCTTTATGTTGTATTCCTCCAGAATGTATCTATTTCTTCTTTTTTTGGTAGTATTTCAATGCCTTTTGCCTTGTTTTCCAATTCTCTATAAAACTTTTTGGGTCATCAATAAATTGCTTATTTTGTACTTTTCCTTTATATTTATTTGCATATTTTCTAAGTTTTTCTGCCTGTGCTGATATTTATAGTTTATTGTTTATGGTAGTAAACAATAGATCCTGATCTGTTTTGATACTGCGCATTGCTTTTATCACGTTGATCTGTTCCTTCTTCTATAGTCTTTTAACAGTGACCCTTCTTGTCTTAATTGCTTTATATTTTTCTCTATTCAATAGTTTCATTATGGCATTCAATTTCTCTCAATCCTTTCCCTTACTGCCCTGTGTTTTTGTGGTAAGACTTTATCTGTTATTAATTTAGCTGCACAATAATATATCCTATATACTTCTGTTATATCTCATGAATCTCTATGAACAAACACAATTAGTGTTGACTTGTGTTATCAAACTTTTAATGTTTTGTGTTTTATTGACTTTCTGTAGTCTTTTTCTTTCATTGTTCGTAATATGGCTGTCCATTTCTATTAAATCAAGCAACTGTTCTCTTGTTCTCTATTTCCTGTGAGTATTCTACAGAAATTTCCAGAGCATCTTCCTGTGGCATATTCTCTTCAGTTTCATCCTCTGTCATCCATTGCTCTTTCATATGGGAACTCACTGGCATATCACTCCACAACACTGACTGTGTCAAAGTTGCCACAGTTTCCTGTTCCTTCCTTTGATGTGCAACTCCAACTGAACGTTTGTACTGGTTTCCTATGGATGCAAAGTATCTTTGTGTAGCAACTGATCAGATGTTTCCTGCTCCACTGGTTTCTCCTTAATTTGGGGATCCAGTGCTCTATCCTGCTGTGATGTCATCAAAATTAGATTTTCTATACTATATCCTTCACTTCGCAGGTAATCCATAACCTCAGTTTCTATTTCTTTAACTTCTCTTTACTAATCCTCTTTTCTATTTTTCCTCTTTGTTTTCTTATTTTTTTGTATTGTAAAATTTTCCATATTCAGCTGCCTTTGCCTTTATTTCTCTTCAAATATTTTTGGTGCTGCTCTTTTTGTTTTTGATTCGTTTTGCTTTCATCTTTGCATAAATATTGCACCACATTAAATCTCTTTCTCTTTCCCCATGTCCACATTTCTTCTTCAGATGCCTCCTGCTCCTCCTGTTTCTACTAACTTGGGGGGACCCGTTGTTCCATCATGCTGTGATTGTGTTAGACTTCCTACACTAAACCCTTAACTTCACAGGTATTCCATAAATTCAGCTTCTATTTTTTTAACTTCTACATTACTATCATCTGTTCTACATTCCCTCCTTGTGATCTTATTTTTTTGTATTGTGAAAATGTCCATATCTGGATGCCTTTGCCTCTTCATATATCTTTGGGGCTTGCTTTTTTTTTTGTATTGATTAATTTGGCTGTTTCCTTTGCATAAATATTACACTATATCAGATCTCTCTTTCTTTCAAATGTCTATATTTCTTTTTTATACCTTTCAAAATTCTCTAGATTTTTGATCTTTATATTAACAACATTGAGGAAAACCCACCAAAAAGTAGGACTTCTCTATTGCAACAAACAATTTCTCACCACCAAATTCAAAATCTCCCTATCCCATGCTTACTGACTTCCAAGCCTACTGTATGGGTCTCAATTTCTCAGCAATGTTCATAGATTCATAGGTGTGTACTAGGCTAATGGCCCTGGAGCCTTTACAAGCCTAGCCCATAGGATTACCCTGGCATCATGCCACTCGACCTTAGTTCCTAGTGCCTCGTCAAGTAGAGCCACTGGAGTGATCCCTGGGGTTAATTTTCTATTTCCCATCCACTCATCAAGACTCCTCTTGAAGAGGGCCAGTGAGGTGCTCTGCTTGACATGTATGGGAAGTCTATTCTACAGAATGGGCAGTCTCTGTGTTATGAACCTGTCCCTCCAGCATGTTCTGTTGATTGTCGTAATGAGGTTGAGGTCTCTGGAGTGTGTGGTGCAGAGGAACTGGGATTTCTTTAGAAGTAGAATTTCTAACAGAGCTGGGTCAGACATGGCTTTGTAAGTCAAGCAGAGATCGCCTCTAAGTAGGCGATATGAGACAGAGAATAGTTGGAGTTTTTTTTGAGTCTGTCCATATAGGACAAGTGTTTAAGGCCTAAGATCCTCTTTGTGAGGTACTTTTGTGGCCTCTCCAGTCTTACCCAATGTTAGCTTCACCTGCAGTATCTTAGATGCGTTATGTTGGGCTACCAGTCTGGAGATGTGTGCGTCCCTTATGAATATGGAAACACCACAGCCTTTGGAGCTTCGGTCCAAGTTCTGGGGCCAAAAGGTGTGGAATGAGTTATATCCTGGTAGTGCAGGGGTGGTTTTTGCTGCCTTGAACCAGGTCTTTGTTACAGCACAAATGTCGATGTTCTCCATTTTAAGTAGTGCTTCAAGCAAGTGCATTGTGATATTTAGACTTCTAGCATCAAGCAGCATGACCCTCAGATTGCATTTGTTTTTGGCTGTTATGGTGGTAATTTGGTCTTTAGAACACCACCTAAAAAAGGCACTATAGGGGTGGCAAGAGCCTTAGCCAGTATCCAGACATCCGAGGGTGACAGATGCAGGCCATCTCTGGCAAAGGATCGAGGTCTGTCAATCATGTTATCCCAGGCAGACAGATACTGGATCCCCTTAGAATGACACCAGAAACTTAGCCAATTGTTGAAATCAATCATTTTCTGCTTGTACTATCGTATCATTCTGGGTGATGGCAGGTACTGCTCAGGGCTAAGGTCATACCCACCTTGGCTACATAATCCGAGAGCTCCTCCATGTCTCATTTCATGTAGCCAGGGAGGTACATCTTAGGTAATTCACACCCACATGTACAATGGCAGAGTCATATTTTTACCTGTTGTTGAGGGACCTGAGTGCATGTGTTATGTGGCAGATCCTGATGCCTGACAGGCAGGTGACTGTTACTTTCTCCTTATTCAACCTAGTGAGTGGGACATCAGTGTGCCTCACTATCAAGTCACCTATGACTTGTGTGTTGGGCATGCTGTTTTGCCCTAGGGGCTTTGGTTGAGTGGCACACTGTTTAGGAGAGTTATGTGTCTTGTGATTAGGGTTGTGTTGTGGTAAAGTGTATTTCTCCTTGGAGGTCTCGGCTGTTTGGGTAGATTTTTATTGAGAGCCTCAGCCAAGGTGGGTGTGTGGTTTGTGCTTTTATGTGAAGACAGTGCTGGTGTGTGTTCCGGAGGGCTGTGTGTTCCATGTGGTGTGGTGCAAGTGCTGACCTTCTCCTCTTGACCAGCTAAAATTCTGGTCTTGGCAGGAGAGTGCTTGGCTTCCAGTCTGGATATATAAGTGCATCTCTCGCAAGTCTGAGTGTTGGCAGGTAAGAGTAGAGGGTTGTCACTGTACATGAGGCAGTTGCTACATTGCCTCAGGATGCCCAAGTACACCAGGTTAATAGGAGAGAGCACAAGCAACTGACCTTTAGACATGCCTGGAGAGGTGGACATTAATAATAAGTACTGGAGTTGTTTCCTTGTAGAATGTTTAGTGCTGGTAACCCTTTTGTATGCTACAATAATTGCTACAAGAAGTCTGGCAGAGTGCTAAACTAATAAGCTAGTAAAAGTGCAGGAGAGGAGAGGAGAGAACTAGCAGATATAAAAGAAAAATTGAAGAAGAGACTTTGGCACCGCTCAGAAGCTTACAAACAGTCCTGGATACAGCAGATCTGTATCTGGACTAGACTAGTTACAAAAAAGATGGGAAACAAGCGCAAACACAGGCTTTTAAACCAGAATGATGGAAAAACTGGCCAAATGGCCAATAAACTACAATTTCTGGGCCAGAAACCACTCCTCTTGTGGTATAGACTACTTAGTACTTACCACTCCCACTGATAAGCTAGAAGGCTTCACTCAAACCAGAACGGCTTGGGGGGCTCAGAAGCTTACAAACAGTCCTGAATACAGCAAATTTGTATCTGGACTAGACTTGTTACAGGAAAGGTGTGAAACAAGTGCAAATGCAGGCTTTTAACCAGAAAGTTGAAAGACATGTAAAAACTGCCCAAACAGTCAATAAACTACAATTTCTGGGCCATAAACTACACCTGTTGTGGTAGATAGGCTACCTACTGCTTACCACTCCTACTGATAAGCTAGAAGGCTTCCCTCCAACAGAGAAAGGCTTGGGGGGGGGGCTCAGAAGCTTAACAACAGTCCTGTATACAGCAAATCAGTATCTGGACTAGACTACTTACAGGAAAGGTGGGAAACAAGTGCAAATGCAGGCTTTTAAACCTCCCTCCTAACGAAACTCAAATCAACATATAACAAAATTGCCAAATTTGCCAAAGGTCAATCTTACAACTCCCAACACTGTGTTGCCTCAAAAGACTAAACTGGCTAGAATTCCCTCACCAGCTACTTGTAACCCTACTTCAGATCATACATACCTTACTGTACCAGACTTCCTCCTGCCAGATATTGCCATTCTCATCTCCCTCTATACCCCTCCAAGGTCTCTTCCTAGCTCTGACCAAAACCTCCTCCAAATCTACAAACCAAAAAGCAAAATGAGGCAACAACTGTACAGCTACTTCTCTGCTCTAGCTTGGAACAAACTTCCTTTAGAATTCAGTAATATTATCTACCCACAAAAATTCAAGGTTGCTATCAAAAACTATTTGAAGAGTTCTAGGATCTGTCATTATAATCACCCTCTATAATTGCCTCCTTAGTCACATACCCTCCTTTGGAACTAACTCTGTAACAAATCCTCCTAGTGTGCTCCTTACCTCTCATAACCTTCTCCCACCCAGACCCTCTTTTTCTCTCTTGTCTACTCCCAAGCTACATCTCAACTCCTCACCACTTCACAACCAATTACTAAGCCCCACCTACCTCCTCCCTAAGTTCCTATGTAAGTAACCTCCTGTTCCTCCAGTCCTGTCTCTGTTACAGCTCCTCTCTCACTCTTACCCTATCCCACACCTACAGGGGGTGTACTGCTCGACTTCAGTTGTACATTATTGTATATAATTTCTCATGTAACTATTTTGTATACCTACTACTGTGTTCTTGATGCATCTCTGTTAGATTTTCTTTAGGTTATTCTTTTTGTGCCATTGTAATTTTCTGATACTCTGTATATTTGTTCTTACTATACTACTTATTTGTAATCACTTGTGGAGCTTTCCTCCCCAGGCCGCCACTGAAAAGAGGCTTCTACCCAGTCGGACTAACCCGGTCAACAAACGTCAAATAAATAAATAAATAAATAAATAAATATTTTTTGCACTTCCTCAGTCGCTTCTTTTTCCAAACGGCCCAAGGTTTCTTGGTCTATATAATGTTTTTCATAAATCCGTTGTATTAATGAACACAAATTTTTATTTGAAGCTTCTGGCAGTTTTTCTTATGCAAGCATTTTTCTTTCCTCTAATTTCTCTCTTAATCTTTTTGTGGATCTTCTGTCTGGAAATTCTGAGTTTCTTGCACAATAGTAACAATACATGATTCCTTTCTTATCCTCAATAGTCCACTCTGTCGCCTTTATGGCTCTTTTCTGGCCTATCATTTTTTGTGACTTTTGTGGACTATTACGTCCTTTTACAACAGGGGGGGGCATCTTCCCTCTGGGCCTGGCCTGGCCCCATTGTAGGAATGTTTCTATGTCTTGAGGATTTTACACTCTCATTTTTTCCATTCCTGGCATCACTGTACCTACCAGGACTGAGCACTTTTTTATCATGAGTCTTGTGCACCCAACTATCTTTTTTATTTTTTAACCTGCTACTGTCCATGACATATGCTATATAAAATACAGTCTATATATCAGTGTTGTCTTGGTGAGATTTTGTGAAAAATGGGGTTCACCTTGTGAAGGTGCTCACCAAGACTTGAGAATGAATTCAGTTCCAGCAATACTATTCTCCTTTGCCTGCTGATTTATCATCTCTCCAATCAGACTCCCAAAATACAGAATAATAAAATAGAAAAATAAAAAACAGCAAAATAGAAAATAATCCTAAATATGACATCAGATGATAGTATGACACATGCACACACACACACACACACACACACACACACACACACACACACGCGCGCGTGCACGCACACACACACACACACACACACACACACACACACACACACACACACACACACACACACACACACATATCTCTGGACATTTGGGAAGACCACTTCAACAGTTACAAAATTGATTTGTGATGGGGGTGGAAATAGAAGATGTTGCAAATCTACAATGGCACAGGGTGGTCATGCAGACTCCACATGGACAGTAACCATGTCCAGAAGTGTTGTGGTGGCTGCAGTACTACCCATTACACTACCCATTACACAGCCATGTCACCCTCCTCCCTCTCTTATTGTTTTTATTACATTTTCCGGGATAACTTGTCGTCTCATTCTGTGTCCCCGAGTATCTACCCCCTGCAGTCTTGTATTCCTTGCCAGCCACCGGTCAGCTATAATGCTCATTTTTCTTAGTCCAACAAGATATCTCTTTCCTTCCTTGCAATTTAGTCCTTTATACCTTTCCATCAACTACCTAAAACTCCTAATACTACTCGCCTCTAATTTACCTTTTATTATATCGTCACTGTTTTCCCAAGTTCAAATAAATACCAATTTGATATATTCTATACCTATCCCCAGTAATTAGTCTCCATTCCTCCACTATTTTCTCTCACATCCTTCTTGCTCATTCACACTCTCAGGACACAGGAATAACCCCTGCATCCTTCTTTACTCATCACCTGCATTTCTGTTCTCTCCTCCCTTTGCAAATTCATGCACAAGGTATTTTATCACCCATTCCCATTGCCTCACTACACTTTGCAGTTTTTCACTACTTCTGTTCATTCTGATTCCTTTCACTACTCTTCTTCTTTATCTTTTATTTAATTTTTTTCTTTTCTATACTTCTGCTGTGGTATGTCCCTGTATACCATTTCACTGCTCTTCCCTTTCCAGCTTCTCCACAATGATATTAGAATCTTCATCTTCAAGCTGCAACCTTCTCCAATCCTATTGTATTCTTTATTTCTGTACCAATTCTTGCATCTGTAACCACTTCCAGCAATTTCCCCCTCCAGGTTGAACTGCTCCAACACTTCTCTCTCCTTTCTTCTCACTTTGCATTTTTATGTAGCTGTTTACCCCTTACAGCATTCGCCTTTTATCTCACTTTCCCCCTTTTAACTAGCTGCTTACCCTGTACAACATTTTATTCCTTCACTCTCTAACTTTAACCTTCCCTCTTCTTTAACTATCCTTACTAGCTGCTACAGCATTACCTCCTGTTCTTCTTTCCACTTATTTCACAACCAGTCTTCCATTGTTGTAATATCTTTATCAGCTTTATGCATCATCCTTTACAACCCCCTAGCTCTTCACATCATTTTTTTTGCCATTCCATTTCTAATTTTCCTATATCCTGTCGTACTTAACCTTTGTACCCATTTAGCCACAATACATGCTACCTGTTTTTCCAGTCCCCTGCTAGTCTACATTGATTCATTTTGCCCTCAAAATCCTTGATCATCCCTCTTTGTAAACAAATTCACCCCAAAAAACAGTGCACCTCTTCAAGTCCTTCCTCCTCTCATTCTCCTATAAAATGGCATAATACGTGGAGTACCTTCAGTACCATCATCAGTCAACAACTCCATCTTCCCTGTCCACTGGTTGAGATCCTCTTCTTGTCATGTTTGTTTTCCTTTCTAATTTACAATTTTCCACAGATACATTCTATCTGTTTCATGTCTACTTCAGTTCCCCCAGCTCTTCCCGACCCTTTTTTCAAATTTACCATTGCTGTCTTGCTTAAATGATTTAGATTACATTTTTCTCCAGTCAAAGTGCCTATTTACAATCTTCACTGCTATCATCTGCTAACAGTACACAGTATCAGAAAATTAATTAGTAACTTCTCTTTTTCCTTCTCCTCTGAATTCTTGACTTCCTTTTTCACCCTTCTATTCCTCATCTCTGGCATCAGCAAAATCAGTCCAGGTGACGGCGGTCATTCCTCCAGTACCCAGTGAATTTCCATCTCTCATGATGTTGCCCCATAGCTTGATTTCTATATGTTGTCAGTACCCGTTGACTGAATCTGCCCCATTCCTATCTCATTTAATGCCAACTCAGATTATCCCACTCAAAGAAATTAAATATTTTGACTTATACAACACAATGTCAGCATGTACTAGTCCAATTTCTCTACTCTACTCTATCCATACACACTGCTAAGCAATTTCAGTTATCTACTGACTACTTCCTCTTGACAAAGAGTACTTCCCTTTCCTAAATTACTCAGGGCAAAACTACCTCCATCCTTTCTGACAATACTCTTGTTACTAATTTAATATCAGAAGTAATCAAGTAAATAAGTCTGTAGATGTTTGGCTACACCTATTCTTCATCTGCCTTAAGGAATACCACCACACATTACTTTTGTAGGCTCTTTGTTGTACTGCTTACAATGTGCTAATTGCAAATAATATCCTGATCACAGTGCCTTTTGGATATCCTCCCCCTCCTTGCAATTCTTAACAAAATTAGTGCAGTGAATATTTTTTGTTCCCATGCATCACGCAGTAATTAGGCATTTTCAGTAGTGTTGATGATATCTGTCACACAGAACTTTCATACTATCAGACATGAAAAACGACCACAGGTGGCAAGACAAATCCAAAGAACAAAATATAATCCACAGAGACAAGTTTTAATTCATAAAAACAAGTAGTGCAATGTAAGCGCTTTCGTCTTGCTTCTGTGAGCAAGACTTCATCAGACAAACAGAACTAATGCAAAATGCAGCTATTTAAAGTGTCACATGCTGAACATCAATTAGCTTCTAAAAGCAAAAGTTACAGATATTTAAAACATTTCAATATAAGTACAAATACTAAATGAATAAGCATGAATAAATAAGCAAGCATGAATAAAACTGACCAAGAATGAACATGCACGCTGAGGATGGCCTGGCTTTAACAATATTATAACAAATGTTGTTTAAAAGCTGTGCTAAATAATTACTTAATGTGCAAAATGAGCAATTCATTTAAAAGAACTACCCACTATGAATTAAAACTTGTCTCTGTGGATTATATTTTGTTCCTTGGATTTGTCTTGCCATCTGTGGTTGTTTTTCAGCATACTGTCAAACATGTCACTGCTAGTGCTATATGTATATATATTACATCTTTATGCTAATGGTACTTTCTTAGTTGATTACTCCATTTATCTATAATGATATGAATCCTATTTGTCAAAACTTCTTCTGTCAAATGATCGTTTCAGCAAAACTGTTTCTCACGGTAAGTAAAAAGTTGGCCAACCTACAGACTGCAACAAAAACAGCATTTTTAAAACCCACCCTGGTGGGGGGCTGCACCCCCCCCAACTAAATATACCAACTCCGAGATCACACTGCAGTGGGGAAAAGGGCAAACTCTCGATAACGGCCCACTGGTTACTTACCGAGGGAAAAAGTTCGCTGAAATGATTGTTTGACAGAAGAAGACTTCGACAAAATAGAGGTTTGACAAAGAGGCATTCAAAGATTAGTGAGTTTGACTAACTGAAGTATACCTGCGTTAACAATTTCCCATACCAGAATCTACTGTTTTCAATAAAGTCTTGTACAATTGGATACAACATTTTTTATAAATATGTGCATAAGCAACTTTTCATACCAGACTCTGCACTTTTCAATAGGTCCTGTACTATACATTCCTCAACTGGCTTCTTTCCCCACCATGTCAGTCATTCACTTATAATCGAAGTCTTTTCATGAGGTCACATTATAGGTAATGGGGGGAATGAGAATAATATTACATTTGTGGTATCCACTGTTTATGTGAAATTTAAACAGTTCCTGTTGTAATTTATAAAATACATTCATGTGCATGAATTGTATCCCCCCCTTGACCTCCAGCTATTGCCACAGGAACTTATATTTGTTTATCCACCTTGTTAGCTCCCATGCAAACTGCAGACTCATGCTGCTAATTTTGTAGCCTTTATGAGTCAGTTATACATAGTTATGTTTAGATTAGAAGCAATTATGAATATTTCTTTTAAACTCTGCATTACCACTATCATTCAAACCTCAATGTGTTCACAATTCTTAAACCTTGTATCCCTAGTCAAAAATTTGCTTTGTGCTTGTATGTGACTTTATTATCATGCATCCAGTCCAGCTGCACATCACAGAGGAATACAAACTTGACTACGATGTAAATGTCCTGAGCTCAGTTAGTGGCCTGGGTAGTGCAGGAGCTGGCAGGGGAGGATGGGCTTGAGCAGCTAGTACTGGCTCACCACACCTGCTGCTGTACTGACACCCAGCACATGCTGGGGAGTTACCAATATATGCACCACTTATTGGGCTGTGATGGGATTGTGAATTCCAAGCAATGCATACTGCAGATGGACCCAGGCATTCATTGAAGTATGCATGTACAGATATCATCACTGCTGGAAAAAAAAACCCATTTGACTCTTGTGAGAACTGGGTGTTCGGGACCATAAAGAAACATTAGGCTGAAACATATATGTCCACAGCTAGTGGGATTTAGCTTTATTGGCCTGACTTTGTCCATAAATAGACTTAAAAGGAAAAAAAGTCATGGACATTCATAATTGCCATGTAGCTGAAACACCTGATGTCCTTAAAGGGTCATTTGCATATTTCCCATGTTGCCTCTAATACAAGAGGTTTAAGAAATCACATAGTGGAAAGTCTAGCCTTGCTAGATTTTTCTTTTGTTTTTTACAGATTGTTTTTTCTGTGTGACGTTAATGGATAATAGAATATTTGCAGATGTATAAGGTACATCCTGCACTGATCACTTACATTGTACAGATTATTAAACAGAGGTGTACCCCTTATAGCAAAGGACACATCATTATCTCATGAGTAAAAGTTCAAAGATGGATATTCCAGTGTGAAATTTCATCATTACTGCTGTTCTATCTTGCCCTTAACACATTAAGCTGTTTACTTAATAGATTAGACTATGTTACAGCCTACCTGTATCTCTCAGAAACCAGCCTTGTTCAAACACATTTCATCTAGTTTTTGTGTAGGATTTAAAATTGTATAATTCATCAGATTATTTGAAAGTACAACTCCAACTTGTTAGAACTTTCTCAGATGATAAGAATGGCATTTAGTCTTGATAACTGTACTAAAGCAACATTTATAAATGGAAAGCTGCAGCACCAAGAAAATATCAATTTGGGACAGGAATCTGATATAAAGGAAATTGAGCAGGAGGGAGTATATAAATACTTGATGACCAGATGAAATATCAGTAATAAAACATGAACAGTCGAGAACAGAATTTTATGAGTGCATACTAGTCTAACTACTTTTAGGGTCTTTATAAGCCTAATCATGCAACCCAAATGTGTCCCACAAGTTATATGTTTTAGACGTTTATATAGGGTAATTGCTGGTTATGCCATGATTTATGAAAACTGCCTTGACATCTAGGAATGAAGTTCAGGGTATGAATCAATTTACCCTTCCTATTATAACTTTCAGATTTGATGTGATTGACTGGCCCCAAACAGCAATGAATCACGTTTGGACAAGAAAACAAGCACATTGCCTTATGTTTAGAGTGACACCAGAGAAATAGTGTCAGTTCAGCTATCTGAAATTTTGTAGATAATCATATGTCATTTGTGAATAGGTTTATAGGTGCGTACTAGGCTAATGGCCCTTGAGCCTTTACAAGCCTATAGGATTACCCTGACATCGTGCCACCCGACGTTAGTTCCCAGTGCCTCTATCAAGTAGAACCACTGGGGTAATCCCTGGGGTGAACTTTCTATTTCCCATCCACTCATCAAGATTTCTCTCGAAGAGGCCCAGTGGAGTGCTCTGCTTGACATGTATGGGATGTCTGTTCCATAGCATGGACAGTCTCTGGGTTATGAATCTGTCCCTCTGGCATATTCTGTTGATTGTGGTAATGAGGCTGAGGTCTCTGGAGTTTGTGGTGCAGAGGGATTGGGATTTTTTTAGATGTAGCATTTCTAACAGGGCTGGGTCAGACATGGCTTTGTAAGGCAGTTAGAGATCACATCTTAGTAGACGATATGAGACAGAGAATAGCTGGAGTTTTTGAGTCTGTCCGTGTAGAACATGTATTTAAGGCCTAGGATCCTCTTTGTGAGGTACTTTTGTGGCCTTTCCAGCTGTTTCATGTATCTAGTGAGGTACATGCCAAATGGGGCATTATACTCGATGACTGGCCTGATGAGGGAAGAGTAGAGAGAGATGATGACCTCTTTCTTCCTGGATGCAAAACCCTTGGTAATGAGATGTGCCACACAGAAGGACTTTCTGACCACAGTGGCAATGTGGTGGTCGAAGGAGAGCTTGCTGTCAACCTATGTCTCCAGATCTCTTATAATGCCTTCAGTGTTCAGTGGACTCCCATCGATATAGTAATATGTGGGAACTGAGTCTTTCCCAGATGGGATGATGACGCATTTTTGGCATTAAGCTTAAGGCCATGGTTTTGACACCAGTCATTGTTCTTAGTGAGGCCTTTCTGTAGGATGTCTACATCTCTTCGGGAGTTAATAATGGCTCCCAGCTTGCAGTCATCTGTGAACTTGGTCAGCCATAGTCCCTCCGTATTAGCTTGCACTTCTGAGAAGTAGATGCCAAACAGGAGAGGACCCAGGACCGATCCCTGTGGGACTCCACTCGAGACTGGTCGGCAGTCTGACTTGGAGTCCTCTACTTTCACACTGTGGGTTCTATATGTGAGCCTGTTTGCAACCCACCTAGTGATATAGGGGTTGATGCCTAGTTTGGTGAGTTTATCAATTCCTGATTGGGGAATGGTATCAAAGGCCTTGGCCAGATCGTGGTAGGCTATATGAACTGCCTTGCCCTCATCCACAGCTATGATGACTGACTCAAAGAAGTCAACCAGGTTGAGCAGGCATGATCTACCTTTCACAAAACCAAACTGAGTGAGATCTAGAGTTTGGAGATTCCCTATATTCTTGTTAATTAGGTCCACGATGATGCACTCCATAGCCTTACATATCAGACTCATCAGGCTAATGGGGCGATAATCCCCAGGGTCTGTAGTCACTCCCCCTTTATGGAGAGGGATGATTGTAGCAGTGTGCCATTTGGTAGGGGCAAAGTCTGAGGTGAGGCTGTGATTGAACAGGGCACACAGATGCGGTGCCAGTTCACTTTGTAGTTTATGTAGAACACAACCAGGGATATTGTCAGGTCCCTTGGAAGCTGCATTCTTGGCCTTGGACAATGCAGCTTTAACCTGTGCTGCAGTAATGCTGGGTGCCTGGCATTCCTCTGGTACTGTGATTGTCCTTTGGGGAGGAGGGGTAAAGTTGACACTGAATCTGTTGGTCAGTATGTTGGCAATATCTGTTGGCTCAGTATAGGAGGTAGGCTTTGTGGTTGTTTTTGGTGTCTGCCAGAATTCTGCCTTCATAGTTGGCTTTAGAGGTTTCGATGAGGGATCTCAACTTTTTGATGAGGCTAATAAGGGAGTTTTTCCAGTCTTAGGACTTCAACTTTTTCTGCAACAGTTTCTTCTTCTATTGTAGAGTTTATTAATGTCGGGGGGCCACCAGATTGGCTTCCTTTTTTTGAAGGAGAGCGTCTTGGTTTTGTTGGGTATGGCTAGTTTCATGCATTTATGTACGTGTTTGTACAGTGCATTGGTGTATGATTAGGCAGTCATGCATCTATTTTCCATTGACATGGGTGCTGTGAAGTTAGCCACCTCTGTTTTTAGGAGCTCAACATCAGCTTTGGAGTTTTTCATGGTGGTTTCCTTTGCGGGAGGTGTGGGTGAAATGAGGATTTCCATGGTGATTAGTGGTTGGATCTAAGCAGGGAGGAATTGACTATTGGTGTAGAATAATGATTGCCCATGTTAGTAATAACCAGGTCAAGGATGTTGCTTCCTCTAGTGGGGTTAAGAATGAGCTGGTCCAGGGCTTTGGAATTGATGAATTCCAAGAAGTGTTGGGCCAGTGTATTGGTGCATGAGTAGTTTTCCAAGTTGATGGAGGGGTAGTCGAAGTCACCTAGTATGAGAGTGTTAGGTTGGACCCTAATGGTTTCTAGGGTGCTTAGGAATGTGGAGTGAGAGTCTTGGGACATGGTTGGGGACCTTTAGCAGGCTATGACTTGACTTGCCATCTTACCCAATGTTAGTTGTAGCTGAAGTATCTCATATGCGTTATGCTGGGCTACTAGTCTGGAGGTGTGCATATCCTTTATGAATATGGAGACACCACTGCCTTTGGAGCTTCAGTCCATGTTCAGGGGCTGTAAGGTATGGAATGAGTTATAGCCTGGTAGCATGGGGGTGCTTTGTGCTGCTTTAAACCAGGTCTCCATTACAGCACAAGTGTCGATGTTCTCCATTTTGATGAGTGCTTCGAGCAAGTGCATCTTGAGATTTAGACTTCTAGCATTGAGCAGCATGACCCTCATATTGCATTTATTTATAGCTGTTATGGTGGTAATTTGGTCTTTGGAACATAGCTTAAAAAAGGCACTAAATGGGTGGCAAGAGCCTTAGCCAGTATCCGGAAGCCCAGGGGTGAAAGATGCAGGCCATCTGTGGAAAAGCATCAAGGTCTGTTAATTATGTCATCCCAAGCAGATAGATACTGGATCCCCCTAGAATGACATCAGAAACTTAACCAATTCTTGAAGTCAATCATTTTCTGCTTGTACTGCGGTATCATTCTGGGCGACGGTAGGATGCTGCTCAGGGCTAAGGTCATACCTGCCTGGGCCATGTAATCCGAGAGCTCCTCCATGTCTCTTTTCATGTACTCCAGGGAGGTGCATCTCAGGTTATTCACACCCACATGGACAGAGACAGAGTCATACTTGTACTTGTGGAGTGATCTGAGTGCGTGTGTTATGTGTCAAAGTCTGGCGCCTGATAGAGAGCTGACTGTTACTTTCTCCTTATTCAACCTAGTGAGTGGGACATTAGTGTGCCTCACTTTTGAGTTACCTCGGATTAGTGTATTGGGCAAGCTGTTTTGCCTTAGGGGCTTAGATTGAGGAGCACACTGTGTAGGTGAGCTATGTGTCTTGTGGTTTGTGCCGTGTTGTGGTGGTTGAGTGCGTTTCTGCCTTGGAGGTCTCTGCTGTTTGGGTAGATTAGTATTGAGAGACTCCGTGAAGGTTAGTGTGCGGTTTGTGTTTTTATGTGAGAGCTGTGATGGTGGGTGTTATGGAGGGCTATGTGTTGCATATGGTGCGGTGCAGGTGTTGACCTTCTCCTCTTGACCAGCTATTCCAGTCTTGGCTTGAGATTGAATGGCTTCCAATTTGGATATATATAAGTGCATCTCTCACAAATCTGAGTGTTGGGAGATAAGAGGAGAGGGTCGGCTGTGCACATGATGCAGTTGCTACACTGCCTCAGAATTCCCAAGTTCACCAGGTTAATAGGAGTAAGCACAGGCAACTGACCTTTCGACATGCCAGGAGGGATGGTCATTATTACTAAGTGATGAAGCTATTTCCTTATATTGTCCTTTTATAGGAAAAATGTCATTCAAGGTGTCGGAGTCTGTACAGAGCACTTGTAAGCACTTGAGGGGAAACTAATACGTAGACCCTGAACATTTAAGGATGAAGTATTTAGGCAGATATTCTGAAGTTTGAAAGAAATCAAGCAGTAATTTCTAAAAAATAAAGAATTAGCTTGTCAAGTATGATGAAAAGAGGGGAGTCACATGCATGGCTACTGCCTGGCTACTACTAATGCTGGTCTCAGCACAGCTTCACTCTGTTGGGATACAATACTCCTTTTTTTCTTCTCTCACCAGAAGCAAAATTTTAGCACCAATCCTAAGAAGAGAAGCAGTCCACGGCCTATTTGGTGATCCACAGCCTTGCCCCAGATGCCGCAAGGGTCTGCAGGCTTGTAGCCTTTTTCTACTAGATGCTTCAAATAGCAACCAGACTAATCAGTTATGTTAAGCACAGACACTCACCCTCCAAACCAGAAAGAGTCAGGAATCAATGCACTCTGCTCCTACTGTCACCAGGATCAGAATATGAGCACAGATTCCAAGCTGTCACCTATAAAGCAGTTATTAAGCGTTCTGGTGATCAGCAGTTTCCAGGAAATAATGTAACTGCACTCCTTCTCTCACCAGGAGAAAACAGAAGCAATAATCCCAAGATGACTACCGGGAGGCAGAATGTGGGCTCTCCAATAACTGGTGGTCTTGCAATAGATGCTAAAGGTAAGATAGAAAAAAATGGTTTATCCTAAACATTGCAGTGTGCACTAGAGGAGTTAGATGTGAAAGTAGGTAACTTGAGTTTTACCTGTCTAAAAAGTTAAGCTTTAGTGGCTAGTCACTATTTTTAAAACAGCAAGATAGATTGAAAGGGGGTGGTCACTTTTTTTTATTCTGGTACTATGGAATACAGAAGGATGGCCAACAAATTTAAATAGTTGAAGGAGAGTGATTTCACAAAATGATAATTTTGTGCTTACTCACTCCAGCTGGTAAAAGCAGACTGGAAATGAGATATATGGTCAAATTAACATAAGGGGCAGGCAACTAGAAAGACAGTGGTGTTTAAGAACACAACAGTAACTGGGTGTTATGGTGAAAATTTCTGTTTGACTCACAAGAGGCAGAGCTGTGGTCTCTTTTTATGTTTTAATACACAGTGAAAAACAGAATACAAGTAAAACACAGTCTAAAGAAAAAAAATTACAGTATACAAAATAGAAAAAGGCAATAAATTAATACAAAATACAACAAATAAAAAAGCAAACTAACCTTTCCCTCACAGCAAACTGTAGCAGAGTCTGGGTGAGCCTTTCCAGTAAAGTCAACAAATTACAAGAACTACATGCATCCATAGCACTGTACACACCAGACATTGCCATAATAACAGAAACTTGGCTAAAACCACCCGTTAGCAATAATGACATTTTATCACCAGAATAAAATATTCTTAGATTACACAGGGCAATTAAGAAAGGAGGCAGGGTAGCTATTCTACACAAAAGCTAGCTCAACCTAGTAATCATCAAACACAGTACCCCAGACTTTAACAATGCAGAAATATTGTTTACAATTTTAGAAATGTATTTTAAAAATATCTCTATATAATAGGATCCTATATTACTCCAGGTAACAATGTAAACAAAGTAGAACAAATTCTCCAGTGGACATCAGACACCCTGCCACAAGAAACCATCATAATGGGGGATTTTAATATAGATTGGTATACATGTGACTCCCTTAGGCCAACCAACCATATAAATCTGTACGGCTTACCTCAGCTAATCACAACTCCAACCAGGGTTGACAAAACATCTAGAAGGCAATCTATTATAGACTGGACTCTAACATACAATTACTATCTTTTCACTACTGGTATCTCCCACTGTCCAACCTATGTACTCAAGCTCCACATAAACCCAATAAAAATAAACACTTATCACCGAATTCATAATAAAAGAAATGTTTCCCCTTCTGATGTCATAACCACCCTAAAACACTGCAATTGATCACCTCTCAAGTACCTACTCCTCAAAGAAACAAAGAGTTCTTTAATTCTACTTTCCTTAGCATTCTGGATAATCTTGCTTCTCACAGGACTATCAGAATAAAATCCAACTATGTACCCCGGTTGACCAAAGAAACAAAATCACATCTTAAAAAAAAAAAAGGTAATGCTTGGGACAAGTGGAACACCAACAAAACCCCAGTAAATAGACAGGCTTATCTTGAACTATGAAACAAAGAAAAAAAATCAGACAAGACAAAATTAGCCACTATGCCAACAGTCAAACAAAATACCAAAGAGACACACAAAAATTCTGTTCTGCTATAAAAAAAAATCCTGTAACCAGAACAAGCTAGTACATCTTCTCCATGAACCAACAACACTAAAGAAAGTATCAAACACAATTCAATAAATATTTCACAGAAACCGGCCCTCACAGATGGCAGCAGCTCTACACCTGAACCACCCTTCCAAAAAACTACTCAGGACACCAATACATTTTCCTTTCAACCTGTCTCCACAGATACTATAAAAAATATCTAAGAAAACTTAAACCAATAACATTAGCAGCTGACCATCTACCTGCCAAATATCTAAAAATATCTGCCCAGGCCATCTCCTACCCTGTGTCTATCTTCATTAACCGATTCATATCAGAACAAAAAGTGCCAGTCATTTGGAAAATATCACACATTGTCCCACTGCATAAAGGCAGCAACTCAGTTGAGCTCCCCAGTTACCATCCTATTGCAATCTTATTCCCCATATCTAAAACCTTAGAAAAGTCTGTCCACTCACAATTACTAAACTATCTCTTAGCCAACAATCTTCTCTCTAATATTCAGCATGGTTTCCACCCAAAACATAGCACTACTACTGCTTTAATGGCCTTCCCTAACACAATAAATCAACTAAGAACCAATGACAATCTAGTTTCAACCATATTTCTGGACCTATGTAAAGCTTTCTATACTGTTTCTCCTAACAAATGTCTAGCACTTCTTTCCAACCTTAATCTTAGCCACTCCACAATATCATGGTTCCACGATTATGTATCCGGAAGACAGCAATCAGTTAAATGGCAACAAAATCTCTTCCCTGTTCTACCCATTGCTCTGGGATTATCATAGGATTTCATCCTGGCACCACTCCTCTTCACCCTGTTCACTAACAACCTCCACTCTGCTACCCCGAATGCCTCCCTGGTCCAGTATGCAGACGACTCAGCCCTAACATGTGCAGCTCCCACACTCCAACAATTAAAACAAATAACCCAGCAGTCATTCCTAGAAGTAGAATCATGGCTGACAAATGCCCAACTCATTCTTAACCCCAGTAAGACTAAACTCATGCTTTTCCAACCAGCAAGATTCAATAACCCCCATTCTTTTATATATCATCAGCAAATAAAGCGACCATCTCCCATGTATCTCATACCAAAGTACTTGGAGTAATCACAGATAACATGAAATCTGATATAAATATAGAGCAGACAATAAAGAAACTGCATAAAAAACTCAACACACTGTACAGACAAAACGATTCCTCACAAATAGTACAAAAGCCACCATTGCTAGAACTCATCTAGTCTCCACCCTACTCTATGCATGTTCTGTTCTTACCAACATCAAAAAATCTGACCTAAACAAACTCAATACCTGCTACAGTAAAATTTAAAGTTCACCACTGACGCTATTTTCAGATCTCACTATTGCATAGTGCTAAAACAACTATCATGGTTAGAGGTGTCCAACTTCCTAGCCTATAACCAACTGCCCATGGCCCATCAATTGCTCTACCACCCCGACAAACCCCCCTGCCCTTCTAAACCTCCTTCAACCATACACTGCCAATCATAACCTTCGTTCAAACAACAAATCAGTATTAAAGATAACTCAAGCTAATAACTCCACAGGGAAGTCCTTTATTCCAACTGCATTGCTAAAGCTTGGCACTCCCTTCCCCAAAACATAAAAACAATCCCCAATACTTCACAGTTCAAAGAGATCCTAAAAACACATTTAAACAAAACTTGGTTATGCCCTTGCCCTAGTCCATCCTAATACTTTTCTACATACTTTAGCCACTCCATTAGCCAATCTACCTCACACAACACGCAAAGCAATACTTCAAAATGTCTAATAACTCTTAACTCTAACTCCCAACCTGACTGTCTTCCATGACTATATCTTATCAAACAATTGACCAAAACTGCTTCTATACTATAACTCTCTAGACTTTAGCTGGTAAAACTCTGCACTGTTATCCAATCTTCATTATGGTTGTACTGCTGTAATATAATGTTTAAACCTCTGTGTTAACCAAGAACTCTAAAATGACTGTGCTAAAGTACACAATGTTATCTGACTGTTTTGATATCTCTGCTCCAAGTGGAAATATTTACTGTGACTGCACTAACTGTTCCAACTGAAAATATTTGTAGTTTTCTATGCTTGCTAAATGTAAATAATTGTCGTGTATATGCTTTTTAAACTTATACTACCAGTATATATTCTGTAAAAATCATGTATAAAAATCTTAACATGGGGCTTTTCTCCCCAGGCCTCAGCTGAAAAAGGTCAGCTTGTCCAGTTGGACTTTCCCAGTAAAGAAATGTTAAATAAATAAAAATAAATAAATAATGAATGTTTGACTATATGTAGCATTCCCATACATTTATATGTGTGTATGTAGATACACATAAGATATACAGTTGGCCCCACTTAAATACATATCGGATAAAAACATATTTTGCTTAAATGCATACAGTCCATTCAGTCCCATTTTTAGTCAATGGAAATGTATTGGAGTGCATTCCGCATTAACGCATAATGGTTAATTGCATGTTTTGTTTAAATGCATAGCCGTCTCAGATCCCATGTAGATCACTGCCATGTTATTTTACTTTGGACAACTGCACAGCCAGTGCGGCTGTGCGTTGTGACCATGGGGTGTATTTACATGTACGTACTATAGTCATTAAGTAAGCGAGAAGTCTATCGGTTAGCTAAGGGATATTACAAGAATGCTGAAGAAAGTTCTTAAAAAGACTATTACTTTAGCTGAGTGGGTTGATGTTTTTAAAAGACTTGATAATCAAGAAAGCCAGACTTCTATTGCATTGTCGTTAGGCATGCACCAAAGCATAATTTCAAGAATTCCGAAAAACAGAGAAGAAATTATTAAAGAGTGGCAAAAAAATGCCAACCCTAATCGCAAACACAAGAGGTCTGGTAAAGTGAATAAGTGGAAGCCTGTGGCAGGTAGAAAAATGATACTGTAGTACAGTATCAGTTTGCAAATAGGCTTTTCTCCTGCAACTAGCTGTAAATAATCCTGCTAATGACAGACTTCCTGCTACCCATGTAATTGTATATCATCTGAAACAGCAAACAGCTGTAAGCAGTAACTTTTCTATAAAGTTTCTGAAATGTATCACTGTACTTGTTTATTTGTTTGATTACTGTGTATCTGGCATTAATGTAACTGTTTCTCATATCAACTTCGGTTAAAAAGCATACTTCGTTTAACTGCATTAACTAACCTCAGTCCCGAGGCTATGTATTTAAACAGAGTTGACTGTACTTACATATATATTTGCAGCATTGTGCAATACCAGTATTCAGCTCTTCAGGTTTTAATCAAGTTTACAAGGAGAATGAAAAGTTCAGCTTTCTTGCCAAAATGCAGAGAATAATATAAATGAAAAAAGTCAATATTTCAATTTAGTCTTTACGCATTCCTTTCTGAACATAAGGTGCTTTACAACATAGTGATCCAGACCAAAACAGCTTACAAAATTGTTGATTTCTTTATCCAAACAATCCAGTATTCAAAATAAGTTCACAAGACTTTCTTCAGTTTGAGTGGTACAAAACAAACAGTGCTTACAACATTTTTCTATATCTAACACAATCTGATACTTCTAACCCCTCACAAGACTTTCTTCAGCATGCAGTATAATAAGCTTCACCCCTTCTGGGGCACTTTTAACTACTATCCTCACTCCCTGGAGAATTTACTTGGCTACTTATTACAAGTCAGGAATCAGGATCTGGATTTTGATCCTCAGCAGGGGTAGTGGCCTCATACCTCTCAACCTCTTAGAGCAAGTAATCTAGGCAAAGCCATAAATAATGGGAGGACAAAGGTCCAGCAATAGGGATACTTTTTAAGTATTGCTCTTAAAGTTGATAGAATAACAGGTTTTGCATTAGCATACATTTTCTGATGGGTATGAAATCTGAAACTCAAATGTCTATCATTTTCTGACTTCAACTGTCAATAATATGCCAGAGATTTGCTAGAAAACCATAGGTTTATGAGAAAATAGACCAAAAATATGAGGCATAAATCTGGACATTGCGTGAAAATGTGTATAGTTGAGAGGTATGAACGGCCTTAATATAGCTCTAAAATCAGCTGATTCTCTTTAACATCAATCACTTTCCTCCCTCCTATATGTTGTCTGTTAAAGGCCAACTATACCTGGACTGCCACAGTCATGGTGTTTTTTTCCTGGGTTAGCAATTATGATATCACCTCAGTACAAATTATGGCCCCACCATATAGAATGTAGACCCATGTTAAACCATTTCCATTTAGGTAGCTGTCATCAGGCCAGTGTTCATCCTTGACATTAAAGGGCTGGATTGTCAATGCCCACCTACATGGTTTGGAGTTTATTATTTATTTATTTTTTTATTTAGCATTTGTTTACTGGGAAAGTCCGACTTGGAACAAAGCCAATTTTCAGTGGAGGCCAGGGGAGAAATGCTCCAGATATATGTTTTTTATAAAAGTTTCATTGTATTTTGCTGATAGAACCACTGTAATGTGAAAATGTTCATAATCAGCTCAAATTTTCTCCCTAATACTTAATGCTTGACAGGATGCTGTGGGCCTATTTAATGGTAAGACTCTCTCTCTGTTTTGATCACTAAATAATGTTTCTCAGCATTGCTGAGTTCCCTACTGATGTAGCAAATGGGATGTTTGTCCCCATTTGTAACTTCAGACAAAACTGTACCTATGCTTACCTCTAAGATATCAGTGTGGGCTGGGATTTGTGTGGAGAAATCTGAAACTATTGAAAAGTGTTCTGTACACAGCATGGTGTTTTATTGCCTTAAGGCTTGTTCTGCTTTATCATTTCACTTAATTCTTTAGAGAGCATTACCCTTGGCCAAGTGAGTCATGTAGTGTCAGCAAAACTTTCCAGCAACAGTTTGCCAGGTCAAATGGATCCTTATTTTTTTATTGTTTTTGGCTTAGGATTGTTTTGTATTGCTTCAGTTATCTTAGGCTGTAGTTTTAAATTCCTTCGGCTGATCATGTAACCTAAATATTAAGTTTCTGCAATGCCTAACTTACACTTAGCTGGGTTAGAATCAGCTCAGCTTGAAATAGGGTATCCAAGAGGGCTCGGATGCTAAGAAGATGACTTTCCTACTCCCCAGAAATCATTACTGCATCATCCACATAGACTGCTGCATACCTGGCACAGGGTCTTAGAATTTTGTCCATCAGCCTTAAGAATGTTGCAAGTGGTCTGCAAGACCTTATAGACCCATCAGGTTTCTGGGTTAGCAAAAGAGGACTATCCCATTCACTTTGAGATTCTTCTATAAGCACACTTTAAGAATTTTATGTACCTGTTCCCTAACTACATTTACAGGGACTCTGGTATCTACTATGGCTTCCAGTTTACTTTTTACAAGACATGGTTTTCTGTGTTGCATTGGATTAAACTGATTCTGCCAAGAAACTCTGAGGATATGTCCCTATTGCTGAGTACAGATTCCTTTGCTTTTTATTTCAGTAACACTGATAATGTCTACCCATTTAGCTTCAGAGCATGCTGTGTGATATCTGACTTCTGCAAACATACTACAGAAACCAGTTTTTCTCCAAGGTTTCATAACATTTATATTCTATAACTGTTCTGATTTCCTTTTCCCCAGATGTCTCAACTTGTAATTTAGTTCACCTATGTTCCTATAATTTCAAAGTGTCTTTGAACTTGGCAAGAAATAGATGTTCTGTACTGGGTACTAATAGAAGTACTTTTATCTCTTGTTTTGAACTCTTGATCCACATATTGCTGTTATATGCTCTGTTGTGTCTCTCCTTATTTGCAACACATGATGTCTTACATAGCTAAGGCATTAGACATTATGGTTCTGAACCTGTCATGCAAGTGTGAAAATGTTCTTTCACATTTTAAGGTGGGTTTGTCCCATAGGCACCTGAATCACAGGGTGAGGGGGAGGGAGCACCCCCCCACTTTTACAGCTACAAGACCTGTAAGGACTCATGCGTGTGTCACACGCTATTTAGACACAAAAGTGTGCAGAAACAACTACCTGATCACATCAAGTGCTGGCAGATCATCCACGGTAAGGAGATGCTCCTTTTGTTTATGTAAGTAGCTGGTGTGCTCCATTTGTTTATGTAAGTAGCCGGTGTGCTCCGTTTGTTTATGTAAATAGCTGGTGTGTGCTCCATTTGTTTATGTAAGTACCTGGTGTGTGCCCTGTTTGTTTATGTAAGTAGCTGGTGTGCTCCGTTTGTTTATTTAAGTAGCCGGTGTGTGTGTGTGTGTGTGTGTGTGTGTGTGTGTGTGTGTGTGTGTGTGTGTGTGTGTGTGTGTGTGTGTGCATATGTGTGTGCATGTGTGTGGTAGCTGGTGTGCTCCATTTGTTTATGTAAATAGCTGGTGTACTCCCTTTGTTTATGTAAGTAGCTGGTGTGCTCCATTTGTTTGTTTAAGTAGCTGGTGTGTGTAGTATAGATAAGTTCTAGAAGCCCACATTCTAGCCTTCTTTATAAATTAGTCTGCATGCCCTCCTACAAATATGATTGTCAGTGAACAGCCTGACTATCTGCAGTGATAAATAACCATATTTATAACACCACCTTACTGAATACTAATTCAAACTCTTGCACCCATGTAGCTTTCCTTCTGAGTCAAGAAACATAGCCAAGAGTTGCATTATGTTCAGTAGGTCCCATAATGTAATCATATAATGTAGTGACCAAAACAATGGCAGTTTCACCTTTTTCAATACTACATGGATGTCCTTCACAACCTACTTGGTCTCTGATGTTCTGAAACATAGCACCAGTCACAGGGATGATAGTATAACACCCATAAACCATAACTGTTTAATAATAGTACCCTGAGGGAATATTCTAAGTATTTAGCTAATTCTATATACCCCACTGCATAGCATCAGGAATAATTCTACCTAGTCTGGGTTGGATGACTAATTAGGGGTATTAACAATTATGGTAACAAATCCATTCACTTGATCTGGTGAGAATCCTCATGGCACCCTTGATCATTCAATTATCTGCCTAAACATTTGTAAAACTGACTGAAATACACAGCTAAGAAGTGTTAAGTGGACTGCAGTAGTCCGATGTTCATAATCTGCACACCATATCAGCAACTAAATACTGCAACAAAAAACAAAACAAAAAAAGATAACAGTATTTTTGGGATGTTCCCATTGCAAACTCTTTAAATTTCTTAGAAATTCCATTGTATGAACCCAGGACACCTTCATTGAAAAAAAGCGGTAAGCTTACAATCTCCCTGCTGCAATGGAAGTGCTGTCAGTCAGTATATGAAGCTAATGGTATGCTCCATTTGTTTAAGTAGAGTGTGTGTGAAATGCGACGGTTATATTTAACTGGTGGTTAGAATTTCTAAGGCTCAAACCCTGTACCTCAGGTAGAGGCACCTGCATTCTCTTCCCACACCACCACTTGTGATTCAGGGAATTTGGTCCATAGGTCTCAACTGTCTAGATTTTGGAAAAATATTTGACTCATACTTTTGGTCTGGCAAATCATTGAGAATGGAATTCATTAAATAATGATTGCCCTTTAAGTTTCAATCTTCCTATTTTTTTAGAAACACGTAACACAAAATATTCAGTCTTCCTATCTTTTTTGGAAACACATGGTAACACAAAACACTATTTTAGCAACTTTCTAAGATTATACAAGCACTATTTAAAATGTGTCCCTGGTTTTGGGCCTTTGCCCCCCCCCCCCAAATAAATTTTGCCCTTTTCCAGATTTCTTCTGCTGTGAAATTGAGAAGTTAATTTGTGTCAAATGGATGGTGCAGTGGTAGTGTTGTTGCCTCCCAGCAAGAGGTTCTCTAGTTTGATTCTTGGCTGTGGAGTCTGAATGTCCTCCCTGTGCTTCTGTGGGTTTCTTCTGGGTCCTCCAGTTTCCTCCCATGTTACAAAGACATGTGTTTGGAGCATTTCTCCCTGAGCCTCTGCTGAAAATTGGCTTTGTTCTAAGTTAGACTTTCCTAATAAATAAAAAAAATTGCAAGGAGCTGAGAGCTTCAGAGGAAGAGAAGTTTAGTACTGCTTATTCCAAGTCTGTTTGTATTGTTAGTAACACAACAGGTACTAGCCTTACTTTTGATGCAAAAGACTGTGGGTTCTACTCCCACAGTATGCAGATGGATCACTGATACTGTACTGTGTTGTACTTTAAAGGGAGTAGATGCTGCAGTCCTGTGAATGTCCTCCTTTGGAGGAGTTACCTAGTAACTATGAACCTGTTATCAGTTTGCCATCCATTCACTATTGCAATATTACTAGCTTATAATTTTTAATGTAACATAGGCAAATTATTCTTCAAGGGCGACAGACACTTTATTTGTAGATGAAACAATGAAATATAAAGTTGTTTCCTAGCAGCAACCTCTTCATTAGTTACAGATCCCTTTAATGTGTAATTATTTAGATGACTTACTTCTGCAGAGATTTTGCATATTTACTGATATTAGTGGATTGTAATGACAGAAGTTTGAGTGGCCTTCTATGGTTGAAATTTTCTGAAATGGGTAGTTTTGTTATCATTGGTTCATGCATTTTGTTTCATTGATTACTAGAAGACTGTTCAAAACTACAAATTTAAAACACATTCTAACAACTGGTGCTGTATTATACAAGGAATATAATTTAATACAATCAGGAAGGTGAATCAAAGAATGCATACATGTATACATGGCCCTAAAAATGTGTTTGAAAACAACCCAGAGGAAAGTGTGAAAGACTCAAAATCATGGGCAGATTTTAAGCTTTACTTTTGTTACCAAAGAAATGGATGAAGGTAAAACAGTTCACGCCACATTACCTTGACCTGGCCAAGCCTTTTGACACAATCCCCTACTCAGGTGTGATACAAAAGATGAATAATGTAGGAGCAAACACTTGCATCACTACCTGGATTGCCAACTTGCTCACAGGATGCAGGAGATCAAAATAGGGAAAGAGACCAATCACCAATGGAGTCCCCTAGGGTTCGGTAGGGGAAGAGACCAATCACCAAAGGAGTCCCCCAGGGTTTGGTGCTGACTCTGAGACTTTTTCCATTTGGCATATACATCTCACAACTAAAAGGAAATACCAAAGGGCTTGGAGCAGTTATTGAATCCCCAAATGACTTAACCATCATGCAGGAAGGTTTGTCCCAAATAATAACTGGTGTCAAAATCATGACAATGTCCTCTGAGAACTGACCCAATTGTTTGGCATTTGGGAACTTGTGTGTACAGTCACCTAACTTTTGATCAGCATGTGCCCAGTGTCATAAGAAAGCCTTTCTATATTGCAGAGCTTATAAACAAATTGATTGTGACTAGATCTAGAGATGTTGTTGTCCCCCTTTATAAAGCTCTCATTAGGTCAATCATTTTGTATAATGCCAGCTTTGGCATGTATCTGTCCAGCCCCATGCAACAATTGGAATACCTTCAGAGATACCTTACTAAAAGGATACAAATCCTGAACAATAGGTCTTGCATGGACCACCTCAATGATTTATTACTATACTCAGTATCCTACAGAGTGCTTAGAGGTGACATTCCTGACATACAAGGCATCCTGCGAACTAATCCAGATGGACCTATTGAACATCAGCAAGTCAAATGGCATCAGAAATACTCAGTCCAGGTATCTAAACTGAATGTTGTGGAGAGATGGATATATATCACAGAGGCTACCACTATTCCAGAACAGACTATCCATACAAATAAAACAAAGCTCATCCGTCCACATTCAAACACAACTTGGATCTAAAGATGGGTAATAGAAAATGTACTCCAGGATTGCTCCTTATGCCACTAATGGATAGAGGCAATTCCTAAATGCTGCATCCCTTACAAGGGTCCCCTCAAATTATCTATGGTATGATCACAGTTATTCTCACTAGGGCTAATATACAATTATCAGCCATGGGATAGGTAATACCAATCAGAAAATGTTAATTCAAGCAACAAAAAGGAATTGGCTAAACTTAAATGTCTTCCAAGTGAGGCTATGTTGTGGTAGCAAATAGTTATAAAAAATTGCCCTTTTTAGATCACTAAGTGCCTCTCTTACTGTCTCACTCCCCCCCCCCCCCCCAGTCTTCAAATGCTTCTGGCATCTATGGTTTGTCCCCCCTTCTAGGTTTATTTTCTTTACCTTGCAAACCTCAGAGATGTCACAGCATTTTGAACAGTGTGAACCCAATTAAGGCTTGGAGTACTTCTCTTGCAGCAAAAAGAATATACAGAAGTAGTGGGTCACATTTCCTCTCAACCACTTTTATTGTCTTTTATAATATAAACTTTAATGTTTTGATAAAATGCTCAGTTAACCCATCTGTTTGAAGGTGATATACTGATGTCCTCAGCTGTTTCACTTTAAACAAATTGATAAAGTTAATGCATTACTCAGGGCATGAAGGGATACCTGCATCAGAAAGAATATCTTGAGGAATTACTATCCTATAAAAAAACAAATACTAGTGGTTTTACTATGGATTTTGCATTGACTAGTGTAGGGGTGCTGCCCTGGGAAATTTGTTGTAAAATTATTAATTACCATGATGTAGTGATGTAGTGATGGCCTTACAATATTCATCGCTATTTATTCAAATGAGGTATCCATGATGGTTTTTAAACACTGGTTTGAGTGATGTCTTAAACCCTAGTTGGAGGGATGTCCTTTGAAATTCTTGGTAAGATGTACAAAAAAACTGCATGTGTTCTTCAGAATACAAGGCTAGTAAAGTCTAGATAAAATCCTATTTTTTAATTATTCATTCCTAAATGACAACCCAAAAGTTGTCTTTGTGCTAGTTTCATTGCCTAAACGGGCTTGGATCTAGTAACTGGTATGTATCTATTGCCCATTTCTTAGTTCAAAGTGTGGGTGTAAAGTGGAGTTGTACTGTTCTCTTGTTCTATCTGAAGCTCTACATAGTGTATTGACAGCCTACTGGGTATTTTTGAACATGACATGGCTTATTTGGAGGTCAGCTAAGTCACTGTTACTTTCCTCAGTAATCTGAAGTGAAGTGAATGTGGCCTCTTCTCCTATAAATACAGTTACAGGCTTTTGTCCTTCATCTAGTTTATCCACAGAAAATGGCGATTCTTGAAAATGATGTTCCTTCATCAGGGGTACTGGTAGTTTCCTTTCTCTTCTTTAATAGTTACATTGTTCTTGCTGCTTCTGTTTCTGGCTAATTCTCTATTTTGGTGTAGTAGGAAGAAACTGAAGACTATGTTTAAATTCTCTTTTCCTCATTTATGTTCGCTATGAGATTCATCCATTACTTCCTCAGTTTCTACACCCACTTCCTTGGATGTATTATTATCAATGATCACTTCTCTGACAGTTTCCACACTGACTAATTTTATTATTTTACCTTTTGGAGCCTTTTGGTAATAATCCCATTTCTTCCTCCGCATTGACTTTGTTTATTCTTTTAACAATTGATGTTTTTAGGCAAGACTTGGTATCAGAATTATCTAACTCAACCACACAGCTCATAATCTTAGCTGTTGCCTGGTTCTGCATCTTTTCTGTACTGGGTCTATGTATTTCTGATAACATGTCTGGTCGATCCTTTCCCCCCTTAACCTCCATAGCTCTTTAAACTGAGGAAAGGTTTGGCCAATTATCATATCAGATGTTAAATTAGTTATTAGAGTTATTGGGTAGTACCTGTGTTGTATATGTTTTACATTTTCCCCAAATATACATATTACTTCAATAGTTTGCTTACTATTTGCTTTATCCTTTATAGTAACATTATTTTCTAAGTTTCTTCCAAGTCAAATAATACTACAATATTGTCAAATAAAACAATTGACATTTTCCTGAGTTTTCATTGTCATAACTGATTTGATCTCTTTTGACATTGCTCAATCTGACATTTATGCAAATCCTCTACTTTGACTATTAGTGTACATATGTACACTAATGTAATGTATAAATGTATGATTTTTGTTTTCATTTTTGTTAATGCTTGTTAAACTACTGGAAGTTGTCTCTAGTTTGAATATCTATGTAAATCGTCTACTTTAGTTTGTAATACATGTTGTACTAATGGAACATTTCTTCCTGTGCCTCCATTGAAAAGGAGTTATTATGACTCAGTTGGACCTTTCTGGTAAACAAATATAAATAAATAAATAAATGCATACATGTATACATAAATAAAAAAAAAGAAAAATACATAAATACATTTAAAAAGGTTTACTCATGCTTCCAGGTACACCTTGTCGCTTAGCAACAGTTTTTACTTGTATAGCATTGCTGTCACTATCTATGCAAAACTTTGCTATATGCCCTTTCCTAGAACTTTTAATACCAACAACCAACTTTGATTTTAACATTTTCTTTTAGGTTACAACAATGAGGCATACTTAGATGAAAACTTATTTTAGTACTTGGTGCATGCAGATCTGACTTGAGGTTTGCAGTTTTAGTTAACAGCAATTATACAATAAAGGGTCCTTACTATTAAAATGAGCATGCTAATTGGACAGACCAACCAGCGTGACCATTGTAAATTGAGCATATACAAAGAGAAAAAAGTCCTGCTGCTAAATTACCATTGAGCATCTAAACTTTCTTCTACTTGTATATGCTAATGAGACATATCTCTCAACTGTACATTATCTGTTCCTCATAAAATTTATTATATTCTGAGAAATCACTGAAGAGTGACGTCACTTAATAATGACACACATTTGAGTTTCTGACTTCATAGCCTTCTGACAGTGCATGCAAACACAAATCCTGCTATTCCAACGGCTTTCTAAGTCAAACCAGCAACATTTACCATTTGTCCTTCAAAGTATGCACACTAAAACAAATCTTATTTCAGCAGCTTTCTAAGTTTATAAGAAGCAACATTTACAGTCTGTTCTATAGACAATCCACACTAACACAGATCTTGTTCTTCCCACAGCTTTCTAAATTTATAGGAGCAGCTTTTACAATCCGTCCCTATTTGACCTTTCTCCCTGTTATTAAAGATCACTGCTGGTATTAATACTGCAAACCACAACAACCCAGCAGTGCAGCAAAAACATTTACAAAATGTGGTTTGATTTTATGAAAATTTTCAATGATTTTCTATGTGGTTAGATTTTGTCACTTTTTCTCAATGCTTTTGCAGGGGGGGGGCAGCCCACCTGTACCCCTCATACCCCTGGTAATTATATATACCAACTGCAAGGTTACACACCAGTGAAACTGACAAAGAGATCCCAGTCTATTCCTCTAGTTAGTACTGTCTGTAGCAGTGAAAGTAAAAGCATTTAAGCAGCTGCAGTCACTTGCTGTGAGTACAGCTGCTTAAATGATAAGAATAATCGGTATGTTTTATGAAATGGAGCTGAAAAGTAGCAAGGAGCTCCTCTCAACAGTTTAGAAAAGTTCCTTACTACAGTTTTGGAAGTGAAAGTGAGTCAAGGAACGCTTTGCAATAATGCATGCATCTTTCTCCTTCCAGCATACAGATAAAAAAGCAATCTGACATTTGAGAGCTTGTTTTTCATTTTGGTTTGGGCTGGGGGACAAATAGGGGATTGCCCATGGTCCTGTCAGCCTAGCAGCAGCTTTGTAGATACACTAGGGTGAGTTAGTGTTGAGGAATAATTTTCTGAACTGTTAATTAGCTGTTTCCTGTAATCAAAGGGTACTTTAATTCCTTCCACCTCCATTTGCCTACAGTTTGACTCTAAGCATGTCACTTAACCAAGCTCTCCGCTGACAGGGGGCACTTGTGTCCAGTGGGCTTATCTGTTTAACAAATGAGTAAAAAAGGAATGCACTGGAAAAAAAAGGATCATAAAAGAAGGAAATATCTGTAAATTAAGCAAAGGCAAAAAAAAAAAAAAAAAAAAAAAAACAGTAACAACCATCATTTTCTTCCCTGAAGAATATCAGATAAGATTAAATAAACTAAAGCAGCTCTTAACAAACTTTGTATAACATGCAGTAACAGCCATAAACCATAGGTAAGAAGAGGAACACATCACTGAGTCTATAAAAGAGCAAATCATTTTGGAATAGGAGAAAACAGGGTATGAAATAAGATGTGGGCAAAAAGAACTTTGGATCAGATCAAATGGACAGCTGAGATAACAAAATGGTTAAAAAGGCAAGTGAGCCACCAAGCCGAGTTGCACTTTTATTAAAACAATGATAAAATCCGGAAGTCACAAAATAAGTGCTTTCGGGTCCAAACCCTTCATCAGATAACATACAATACACAAACTTGGATTTTAAAATACTGTTAACCAATCATCTGTTAGTATTGTACCATCCTTCCCTTCAGTGATGGTTTTAAAGGTACAACACCATTTAACAACATCAAGGCACGCACGTAGGACTATTGGTGCACGGTCCAAACCATAAATATCCAACCGAAAGGAGACCAGCACTCAGTGGCAGCAGGATAACATTTTTATTTATTTAAGGTTGCAAAAGTCAACCTACTAAAACTGCACAAACCGGTTTCGGCTGTTATAGCCTTTTTCAATGTGACTTATTCAAAAACTTGAAATTCCAAAAACCATAATGCATCTTGATTCATCATTTATACCCACACCTTAAAGTGGTATTGTCCATTCTTGTATTTCTATGCAGAGTACTTATGCAGTATGTTATACTGTTGTGATACAAATGATATTCATTTATTAAACATAGTGAAACATATTGATTGACCTTATTACCATGCTTATGAATGCTTACATTATTTCAAATATATTTTGAAGCATGTATTAGTGGCCAATATTCATTGACCATGTATTATAAGGCTCATGATGATTACACTTGTATTATAAACATATTATAACCACTGACAATATCCTTCTTGATAAGACTCAGTTAAACTATAGCCCTAAGTATTTAAATATTTATGTCATACTTAGAGGCAAAAAACAATAATATGCATGTAATTATTATTTATTTTAAAAAACATATTATTGTTTACCTTAATTATTCAATATTAAGGGTTATAATATGATTTTTGGGATGAATTGCAGACCAAAATCATGTGGTATAGCTTTACCCATGAAAATATATACATATAAATATATATGTATATATATGTCCCCTTATGTGTTTTGTGTATTGGCCTGTTATTAGTTCCTTTAGTATTGTTGTGTGGTCTGTTTAGATCCAATAATTGGGTATTTACCTGCCTAATAATAATACTGTATTCTGATCATTCCTATAGGGCACCTGAGGACTATCCTTCATGTACTTGATATTCATTTAATCCTGGTTTGAAGAAAGCCCCAAGGGTGGTAATCCACTTATTCTCCATGTTGTTGAGTTTGGTGTGCCATCCCATCTTGAAATTCCTGTGTAATTGTATTTTATCTATTATGGTGAATTTGAATAAAGCTCCTGTGTGTTGTTGAGTGTGTTTGTATAAAGCATTGGTTATTTTTCTATTTCTGATTGAACTAAGATGTTCGCTAATCCTAATTCTGATGGGCCTGGAGGTCTGCCCAACATAGAAAGCAGAACAAGAGCATTGGGCTAAATATATCACCCAATCTGAACTGCAGTTTCCAAAAGTTGTTATGTTAAATATCTTTGGTGTATTTTTGCTAGTAAATTCCTTGGTTTTCCAAATATATTGGCATAAACTGCAGTGTCCACAGGGGTAACAACCAACTAGAGCATCCCCAAACAATGTGGTTTGATGTTTAATCCCTGGTGTGAACCTTTTGTAGTGTGTTAACTTAGACTGTATTGTGCACCCCCTACGATAGGAAAAAGAGCAGGTATCAGGAAGGTAAGAAGAGGAACACATCACTGAGTCTATAAAAGAGCAAATCATTTTGGAAGAGGAGAAAACAGGGTATGAAATAAGATGTGGGCAAAAAGAACTTTGGATCAGATCAAATGGACAGCTGAGATAACAAAATGGTTAAAAAGGCAAGTGAGCCACCAAGCCGAGTTGCACTTTTATTAAAACAATGATAAAATCCGGAAGTCACAAAATAAGTGCTTTCGGGTCCAAACCCTTCATCAGATAACATACAATACACAAACTTGGATTTTAAAATACTGTTAACCAATCATCTGTTAGTATTTTACCATGCTTCCCTTCAGTGCTGGTTTTAAAGGTACAACACCATTTAAACCAAGAGCTCTATCAGCCCCCAGTTGAATGATCCGTTTCATCTCACTATATTCAGTATAGTTGACAATATCTCCACATCTAGTATTATTGCATACAATCTGTAGAACCATAAATATAAACATGTGACCCATATTCATTTTCATATGCTTATATAGGGCATTATGTATATTTTCTAGTTGTATATCTGTAATGTTCTTCAAAATCCTATTCTTTAGTCTACAATTCATTTTCCCCGCATAAAATGAGGTACATTTTTGACATACAACCAGACAGACAGCATTCTGTGTTCTACAGTCCACATAACCATTTAAGAAATATTCCTTTCCTGTTATGGGATGTATAAACTGATTCCCACTCATAATGTTACAAGCCTTGCATTGTCTGCAGGCAAAAGTGCCTCTGCGTCGAGACAAAACCTTATTTTTCCTATCTAAACCATGTTCCTGACATTATATCTTTTTCATTTTTTTCAAGGCTTGTTGTCACATTATGAGTGGACATTCGATCTTGTAATATAGACGTGGAGAGACCTATCCTGAATTACTTGCACTCTGGCAGCAAATAAACTTGGAAACCAGTAATTCCTATATGAAGTTGTTGTTGGACTTCTTTGCACCAAAGAGGGTGAGTTAATAAAACAGATAGAACTTTGCAGTGTAAAATAGAAACTAATTTTAAGGAGAAATAGTTTGTTCAAAGACTTGATGTTTTCTGTATGATAGCTTCTTATGACACCAAATTGCAACAAACAAAGACTAAGAAGCTAATAAGGAACTTCCTAGAAGGAAATATTTTTACTTGGCCATGAGAGAGACAAACATCACATGGATGTACCATCACCAATGTTGCTGTTGCAAGGAACAAACTTACTAGCAAAATAGCTAGTGAAATTGTTGTACACAAAGATTCAGCTGCAGAGAATATAGCATTTGAACAATCTGTGTAGTTGGAGAGCGATACCATCACTATGGTTACCATAGAGGAACCAATGACCTCCAAGACTGTTAGAACCAATGGGGAAACTGGAAATGTATCATCTGATACAATACCCCCAGCAACAATGGCTGCTGGCATGCAAATGAATTCTTAAATCTAGGGACATGTCCTAAATCTGTTTTACTTACACAAAAAAACTTCATCTTCTCCAGTTCCAGTAAAGAAGAAGAATGAATGCAAATGGAGTTATCTGAACAACAGGGAAATAAAAAGGCAGAGGATTTCAACATGACTGATGATGATTGCATTGTGCTTAAATTATCTGACATTACTTTGTCACATGAACAAATATATGTTTTGAATAATGGTTTGACATATATACCCAGTGCAAGTTTTGAATATAATGAAGTAATCATTGATTTTATGCTTTTCGCTAGAAATGTGGTTCTAAAACATATGTTTGGTGCAAATAGTGTAACCAGAACCATGGTTTTAAAACAACCTAGTAGATTTGTACCATTTATGCATCCCATGGTGGCTATGTTTTTAAAGCTATGTGGGGAGGAGATGAAGGAGTATTTAGATAAAAAACACAAGAAAACATCCCATAATTTGATTTTAGCACAGAAAAAAAACATTAGACTCACTGAGTCAAGACAAATGGATTGTAATCAAAACCGCTGATAAGGGAGGTGCAGTAGTGATAATGAACCAGCAATTTTATTAAGATAAAATTATGTGTTTAGTTAGCGACACACACACGTTTCTTCAATTGTCTCCAGTATTGGTAAAAACATTGATTGAGAAGGTGAGGAATAAGTCGGTTAAAATGAAATATGTTGGTTTGTTAAGTGAGGAAGTATTCCAGTTTTTATGGATTGAACATCCGGTTGTACCTATGTTCAAAGCACTTGAGAAAGTGCAAAAGGGCCCACTGAACTCACCCCTGAGACCAACTGTCTCAGGGAGGGGCTGGATCATGGAGAATGTGTCTATATGGATAGAGTGTACATTAAAACCTATACTACAAGTGTTTCCTAGAATTTTAAAAGATATGTCTCAATTTCTAACGTCATTATATGAATATTTACAAATGAATGAATGTCGAGATTATATGTTTGTCACATTAGATGTGAATAATCTCTTCACAGTTATAAGCAATGAGTATGGCATGATAGCTATTGAAACTATTCCGATGGATACAGCAAGGCTTGATGCAAATGCAAGTCAACATATATGTGTATTACTTAAACTTGTGTTGGAAAACAATATTTTCCTATGTCAGGGTAACTATTATCAACAGAGACAAGGTATTGTAATGAGCATACCATGTGCCAATTCATATGCAAACCTTGTCCTAGCCCACTGGGAAGAATTAGTAATATTTAATACTCCACATGAATGGAAAGAGCATTTCTGCTATTATGTGAGGTTTGTGGATGACATGTTCTTTCTGTGGAAAGGTACATATAATGATCTGATATCTTTTGTGAGATATTTAGAATCCACAATGGATTTTTTGAGATTTACAATGAATTGCTCTGAGACTGAAATAGAAGTTTTAGATGTTCATCTCAGTAAGGGACCAGATGGTACAATACAAACTTCCCCATACAAAAAAGAATGTTGGAAAAATAACCTTTTGGCTTATGATAGTATGCATCCTAGGCATATGTTTAATAACATAGTAATAGGGCAGGTACATAGGATTTTGTGCCTGTGTATAGATGATAGACAATTTAACTGAGAAGTTATCAACTTAGAGTCCAATTTGAAGAACAGAGGCTATAAAAATAAAGAACTTGACAAAGCAATTGTTGTCAGTAAATAGAACAGACAGAATGCTGCTAAGCCTTGGTTTTCAGCAAGGCCAAGTCACATAGAGAATACAGGAAGGGATGTTAATAATGTCAAAAATGACAATGATGGAGTGTGTATGATGTTAACATACAATAATAACATAGGGGCTAGTTGTAAAATTATTAAGCAAAATTGGAAATGAGGAGATAAGTGACATTGTTGGACAGGTACCATCATTTGGTTTCAGAAGAAATAAAAATGTAAAAGATATATTATGTCAGGAACATAGTTTAGATAGGAAAAATAAGGTTGTGTCTCGATGCAACAAAGGCTTGTTGTCACATTAAGAGTGGAAATCATTTTATACATCCCATAACGAGAAAGGAATATTTATTAAATGGTTATGTGGACTGTAGAACACAGAATGTTGTCTGTCTGATTGTATCTCAAAAATGTACCTCATTTTATGTGGGGAAAACGAATTGTAGACTAAAGGATAGGATTTTGAAGAACATTTCAGATATACAACTAGAAAATATTCATAATGCCCTATATCAGCATATGAAAATGAATATGGGTCACATGTTTATGTTTATGGTTCTACAGATTGTATGCAATAATACTAGATGTGGAGATATTGTCAACCATACTGAATATGGTGAGATGAAATGGATCATTCAACTGGGGTCTGGTAGAGCTCCTGGTTTAAATGGTGTTGTACCTTTAAAACAAGCACTGAAGGGAAGGAGGGTACAATACTAACATATGATTGGTTAACAGTATTTTAAAATCCAAGTTTGTGTATTGTTTGTTATCTGATGAAGGGCTTGGACCCAAAAGCACTTATTTTATGACCTCCAGATTTTATCATTGTTTTAATAAAAGTGCAACTTGGCTTGGTGGCTCACTTGCCTTTTTATTTATTTTTCATTTGTTGGTCATTCTTGGCAGTGAACTTTTGGGGGAAGGATTTAATTATATACTTTTGTAACATAATGGTTTACTACTCAGTAAACATTTATAATAACTACAGAAAGTAATATCTGATGTGTAAAAAAGGAAAGCAAAAAATACATATGCAGAATGTTTAGCAGAGAAAATAAGGAGGAGTTAGAAGTGCCAATAACATATGAGGATGTAAAGGGAATTGTTCATCTTAAAGCTGTCAAGGCCTCAAGAAAGCATGAAATACTCTTTCGATTTGATAAAAATATTATAAGAAGTTGTCATATTTTTAAACCATGTTCCAAGGGATGCAGAACAGAACTCAGATGTGTTGTATTGCCTTTGCCTGTGTACTAATAGTATAAACATTCAAAACTAATACCATCATAGATGCAAATTTTGATGATAAATGCAATGTCAAATTATGTGCAGTAAAACTGGCAAAGTATGTTGAGTTACTCATACCCAAATTAACTAGTAAGAAAAACAGGCAGGAGGCTGATATGAGCTCAAGAGTGTTACCAGTAATAGAAATGAGCATAGAACTGCACCCATAAATGGCTTCACTTAGTACAGATGCTGCTCCGGCATTACCATGCAATGTTACATTTTCAGCTGCTGGAGTCAGTAAAGAAATGTAGCTCCCTGACATGACAAAACCATGTTTTCTATGTTCTGGACAAGATTCAGAAAACTCTACACTCAATTAGAATGGTTAGTCATGGTAAAGTGCAAGGTAAAGTGGCCAGTGTCTGTGAAGAAGGTTCCGTGTCCCTGCCACACCAAGCCTAACACTGAATATAATATTTTTCCCCTTTTTCCATTGTTTCCATACAGTCACTAGTGCACTCTCTGTGCATAAGTCAGAAGTTGACCTGCTCAACACTGGCTGACACCTGTAGCATAGCACTGCACACTGATATCCCCACTGCATAATTCCACATTTGTACACTGCACATAAACTGTATGCATTCAGTAGCTATGCTTGTATATTGCTACTACTTACAGCATCAAGAACTATGTATATTATTTGTTATTAATTCTTGTAAGTCAGCTAGCTGTTCCCCTAGTGAAGCACCACAGCATATCCCCATATAAGGTTATTGTGATGTCAGACCACTAGGGACAACACTGAGTTTGTCTAGGGCAGTGGTGCACAACCTTTTTGTGGGGAGGGCCACTACACGAATTATTAATGCATCTGCGGGCCACCATAAAACATAGTAAGTCATTACGAGTTAACAATAGGTACAGGTGATTGGCATTTTTACTTAAGACAGTAGTCATGAAATTGCCTGTTTTCCACATCAACTTTGCATTTAACTTTTTTTCTGGCTTACAGCCATGACTTATTACAAAGTCTTGCAGAAAGTTACTACTGTTTACAGACTACAAGTTATAAACAAGATAGAATAGTTACTTACGTGGCTAAAATGAGAGGTGTGCGCAACTGCAGTCAATTAGGTAACTAAGCATGTGCTGGAAAGTTTGTATGACTGGACTAAGGTATAGTATTGTTTCACTTTTTTAAAAATGTTTTCATTACTCTCTGGGGGCTGGATGGCATTGCGTGGCAGGCCGGATTTAGCCCCCGGGCTGGACGCTGTGCACCACTGGTCTAGGGGATCAAAGCATCTAATCTTGCTGAGCTCCCTAATTATTCACCAAAAATACTAAACCCAGGAGTGCTGAAGGTCCGCAGAAGTAAAACCAAAAAATGCAAATGCAGCACCAACTGAACAGGACCATCATGTTGTAGCACATAATCCAATAAAACTTTATTTCAAGATAAGAAGAATAAGCGCTTTCAGGCTTGAATGCCCTTGTATGTGCTTCAAGGTTATGCACTGATGATGAAATCTTTCGAAAAGAAATAGAAATACTTGAAGTGTTTTAAAGCCCATGTCTACAAGAATTTAGAGATAGGGATGATGAAAGTACAGACTGAGGCCCTAAGAGAGTCAGTGGTAAAATGACAAGGTTTAATGGAGACTACAACTCGTTTGGCCAAAGCACCCCTGAGAATAACATTCAGATATAACAATAATATGAAGAATATCTGCAATATTATCAGGGGCAACTGGAAAATATTGTTATCAGATGACAGCCTGAAGGAGATTGTTGGTGATGTCCTAGATTCAATTTCATGGATAATCTGAATTTAAAACGGATATTATGTAAGGATAAATGGAATGAAAAAACTCACCATTTTTTACAACTACCAAAGAAGGTACTTTTCCATGCAGGCATTGTAAGGTCTGTAAACATATCAATATGAGGAATTATTTCCAACATCCAGTGACTAACAAGATTTATCGACCAGCTTTGTATGTGAGTTGCCGCAGTAAAAATATAATTTATCTTGCTCAATGTTTACTATGTCCCTCGTTCTATGTAGGCAAGACTAATAGGATGCTCAAAGAATGCATCCTGCAACATATTAGTGACATTAGACTTTCATCTAAACATAATTTGTTTGCCCAGCATGTAAAGGATAATTCTGGACATAGTTTTTCATTTATGGTGCTACAATTTCAGAATATGAGTTGCCGAGGGGGAGACATAGTTAATCTCACTGAAATCTCTGAACGGAAATAGATACATGATTTGAGTGCGGATCATCTACCAGGACTTAATGGTGTTTTTTCTTTGAGGCCACTCCTAAAGGGGTGTAGGCTGATTTATTGAATCTGATTGGTTGGAATATATTTTAAAAGGCTGATTAGGATTTTATATGGTGAATCTGAAGAAAGGCGTTCAAGCCTGAAAGCACTTATTCTTTTTTTCTTGTAATAAAGTTTTATTGGTTTATGTGCTACAGTGTGGTGGTCCTGTTCAGTTGGTTCTGCATTTGTATTTAATTATTCAGAAGGACATTACTGGGAGTCCTGTTTATGAATTACACATTGTGATTCGATGCCGCTGTTACAGATCAGAGCACAACAATGTCATTCTGCAAACTGACTTTTGTAAATGTATTGCTCTGTCTCTCCACCCCTGTTTGTCCCCAGAAACAAGAAACTACAGAATCTGGGTAAGAAAGAGAATTTATCTGCAGTCATGGTAAGGCATACATTTAAAGTGTACACAACTGTATGTTTTGTACGAATTGCATGTATGTATTTCGTTGTTTATTTACTGAGGTAAAGCACTGACTACCAAATGAGCAGCTGGACGCTCTTGTTTACTGATGAAAAGAGGGGAAATAATTGGAGCAAGAAAATGGCCTTGTGGAAGTCCTGAATGAATGAAGGTGAAGTCAGAGATAGTAAAGCCTATCTTTACTTTAAATGGTCTGTTAGTTACAAAGTGTTTGAATCATTGGGTGGAGTCAAGGCTGATACCAATGACTTGAAGATTGAGAAGTAGTACAGAATGGCCAATCATATCAAATGTATGGGTAAAATCAATGAACACAGCTCTCGACAGATTATCTTTATCTATATCAGTTAAAATTTCATCTGCTGGAGTCTGAAGTGCTGTCAGGGTGCATCTCTCTGCCCAAAATCCACACTGTTTATTGGAGAACAAGTAATATTTTTCTACATTAGAAGATAGGTGGTTATAGACAAGTTTCTAAACTGTCTTGTCCAGGATCAGTAAGATGGAGATGAGCCAGAAATGACTGCAGGAAGTAGTCTTGGATTCATTTGGGATGGGTATGACAAGCGAGGCTTTTGGGCCAGAAATGACTGCAGGAAGTAGGCTTGGATTTGTTTGGGATGGGTATGACAAACAAGGCCTTCCAAACAGTTGTCATAGTATTGCTGTTGAGGCAGAGGTTACAGATGTGCTTTAAAAGGAAGATACTGTAATATCTGCAGTGTTGAAGGACCAGAGGCAAATTTTATGTGGCTTTGTTGGGGAATCAAGAGGAATTTGTTCAAGTGCAGGTAAAATCTGACTAGTAGTTATTTTGGAGGTGTAGAAAGGTGGTATGAATTCAAGGTTGCTTGCATCCATTTGAGTTCTGGTGGTATGACTGTGTGAGCTGGAGGGGAGATTTGAGAACTCTCCGAGGAAGTCAAAAGGTATTAGGTTATCCAACGGACAAGATATTTATCCAAGACTAGTTTTATGTTTTGGGGAAGATATTCCAATTAGATTATTAATCTCTTTCCAGAAGTGTTTAGGTGACTGAAGGAGGGTGATTTGCATTGAATGTAGATATCTAGTATTGTGTCAATGGAGAGCCTGTTTAATGGTGTTTCTTAAAGTTGTGTAATGGGCAATATAGTAGGAGTGGGTTTTGTTTCCAAGTTTTCCCATGTTTTATTTTAAGTTTCATTAGAGACTTAAGGTATTTCATAAGCCACTTAGGCTTAGAGTCCTTAATTAATCTAGAGATAGCAATGAAGTGGAATTTTGAAGTGAAAAAAGAAGCTCTATGAATTTGTCAGTAGCAATGTTAGTTTCAGTAAGTGACAGTATTGTGGACCAGTCTCTATGGGATAGATCTGAATGTAAACTAATGAGTTTTTTTGGTGGTTTTGGTCTGATAAGATTATCCTGTGGGGTATTTAATGTTAAGGTTTTTAAGGTAAAAATGATAGGACAGTGATCACTGTACATGGGTGGGAGAGTGGAGATAGATGAGATGTTTTCAGGAAGGGAGGTAATAATGAAGGCTAGAAGAGAATAGCGGTTAGTTTTGAGACTAGATCTTGTAGGATTGTATTACTGTTTCTTTTCCCTGTAAACAGTGTTACTGGTATACTTTTGCATAGACTGGTGCTTTAGAGACTGTAGTAGAATTGTAGTAGTGAGAGTATCGTTTTTTCTGCTCCATGATCGGTGCGTCAGTTCTTTTATAACTGTTGGATTCTTATATTATGCATATCATTTACCTACTTAAAGTTGTATTCCAGTGCCTTTCTGTTCAACTGTTATTTGTGTCTGCTCCACCCCCCCCGCTGAGAGATTAAGCTAAAGTTTCAGACATTCTAACCTACCAGGGGTCATTGACCTGTAGCTCAGAGTTATAGGACTAGAACTCCAGTGTTGGCTTCATTTGATTAGATCCCTCTCTAGCTAGCCTGCTTCTGTACTTTATGATAATCTGACTTCTAACCCCCGCTTTCTTTGTAATTGCCTGTTGTGTTAGCTATTTAAGTACTCTTCCCACCTATTATTTCCCCTAGTTTCATAATACTGAGTGCCCAGCCAGCAAACCATTATTGCTCTTGACTAAACCTCCTTTACTACAAATTGTCTACTGCTCATTTTCCCAAACCTCTTTTCTACTCGGTGCCCTTGTCACACTCTGAGAAGGTACCGAATTAATCATGCTCCATCCTTGGCAGATAAGAGTTTTATTGTTTTATTATTCTGCACTTCAGTTAACTGTTTACAGTGCTACTGCTTTATTTTTGCTTTATTTGTTGATTTTACACTTAAAATAATTTTAAAGGACCCTAATACTTGAACTCGCCTTGTCCAGGTAGTTTGTTTAAGTTGTTTCCTGGAAACATTACACTCTCAAGCAATCTTTTTTGTGTATGTTTTTACTTTGAAAGGATTTGGATAGTCTGTCTAGTGGCAGTAGGTGGTGGCCTGGCCTATCTGAGTTGTAAAGCACATAAGAAGCTATAAGTATAGTAATTTTGTTGGTGTGAAGACTTAGAAGATAGTTTCCTGTGTTTTAAGTGCCTGCATAAATTGGGAGCATTTGCAATTCACTGCCCATTGTGCAGAGGTAGTTAGTAGTGCCCTGTATAGACACAGATACCTAGAAGTCTCATTTTCTCTATAAACCACCCCTGAAACTGTACCAGTAACTCGGTGACTGTAGAGCAACTACTTCCCTCTTTAAGTAGCATACAGCAGCTGGTCTATGAGTTGAGGAGCACTACCCTTTAAAGTTAATAGAATACAGTCTAGTCTAGTCTCTAGCCCCAAAAGCACCCTTAATCAGCTCACTATTAACTTCTCATGCACCACACCTTTGTAGCTTGTCCAGTAAAGGACCTGACATCATGGATATGCACTTTCTGAATTTCTCTGTTCACTGGCAACCATTCAGTCCTCAAAGGAACAAATACAGTATGCGAGAGATGTATATACACAATGTCTCTGGAGGCAAAATTGTTGCAAACAAGCACTCATAATAAAAATCTGGCTGTTAGAAACACACACCCTACACCCACCACACATAGTATGCACCCCATGCATAGACCTACTTATGCTTAGGCACTTAAATGCAATCTTCCCAAACCCTAAAGACCTCTCAGACATTGCAACTGCAAAAAATATCCTCAGCAAACCAGAAAGCAATCAACAGAAACATCACCTAACACTGTACTTGTAGCCACACCCAGTGGAGCTTCAATTACCAAACCCATAAGGCAATCCAATACACTACCCAGGATTCTAGTCATAGTGGATTCCATTGTATGACAATTTGATGCCCCACTTACCAGGCTGAACACGGAGAAAATAATGGTCAGTTGCTTATCAAGGGTCAGGACTGCCAGGTTACGAATGCACTTAAGTTATAGCGCCACAGGTACCAGTAATATTTCAGTTATGTTTCATGTAGATGTAAATGACCTGAGATGTACCACAACAGACTAGCACTGACTATGTTTTCTTAGGCTGATATGTGCCAGGATTGAGCAGCATTCTTCCATCACCAATGATGATGCCAAGATACTAACAAAAGGTGATTTGCTTTAATAATTGGCTTAGATTATGGTATCATTCTGGGGGGATACAAAATTTGTCAGCATGGGAGGATATGGTTAATAAATCACATTGCTTTTCCAGGGATGGTCTGCACATGTCCTCAAATATTTGACTACACACCTTGGAGAATGCGTAAAACTGTGCAGCTACCAATACATGGTTTAAAGCAGCACAGTATACTCTGGCAGTGCAAGGCTTCAGTTCCTGTCACACATTTACACCAGCAACTGCACGAACAGCGACTAAAGGTGGAGCTGTCTCAATCTACATCAATTACAAGCATACCTCTAAGTTGTTTAAACAGGATTACACACTGGAATTTCTCCATGCCCAAATTATGATACACAAAGTCCCATACCATATCCTAGCAAGCTATAGCTCATCCTCTCCCATGAAACCCATAGCTCATACTTAGACCTATTGGAGACATTCACCTTTCAACAGAATACCAAACTCATGGGGGACTTTAATTATCCCTCTGTAAATTAGGAATTCTACACATCTCCAAATATGCAGGTGCAGATATTTCTAGACACAAACACTCTGGACCAGTTAGTGCATATGCTTACTAGAGGTACAAGAATATTGGACCTGATACTAACAAATATGGGAGAACATCACTCCCCCCCAGTGTCAGGTCTTCTTGGGTAATGTTAAACCACAAAGCATTCTCTTTGGAACTAAAAATCAATTCTGTAACCCCAGCAAACCCTGTAACAGTTTGAAGCTACTCCAAGGCAAACTACATTACATGATAACCTGTCAAAATGTCTATCCTTTCCAAATCCAGATAACACAACAACCTATGTGGAATTATTCACAGAAGGTCTGTACAACCATGTCAATGATTGCATAAAGGCTGCTGCGTCTACCAGAAGTAAAGCCAAAATGAACTCAAAAGTTTTTGGAATCTAAAAGTAATCAGGTCATACAACAAAGGAGGAAAAAGTCATAGCTAAAATTAAGAAGTGTAACACCAAAAAAGATAAAAACTCTCTCATCAAACCTAACAGAAAAATAAGAGAATTAATTAAGTCCAACTAAGCCCATTTTGAAGTAAAGATAATGTACCAGGCCAAGGACAACCATTATGCCTTCTTTAGCTCTGTCTGAAACCTCAAATGTAGCAAAGAACAATGTATTGAACTGTTGGCAGAGGGAGCTACATTCACAAAACCAGAAGACATATAAAATCCTCTGGCTGACAGATGCAGCTCCAGCTTTACCCACCTCTCACCCTTAGCCACACTCCAACTATCAGTAGGGAGCAGGTCTTCGATGTGCTCTCTAAGGCCATGGATACAGCTATGATGGGCCCCAATAATATCCCAGGATGTCTCATAAATAGCCTGAAATATGAGCTATCAGGGCCACTGGTGTCACTATTCAACCATTGCCTCTGCACAGACTTCTTTTCATGCAAATGAAATACTGCAATGGTTATCCCTCTGCACAAAGGCAGACCATCAATGAATCCTGGGAAAAACAGACCCATTAGTCTGACTGCTCTCATATGTAAAGCCATGGAAAGAATTGTCATGAAAATGACTGATGATGTTATAGGAATCCTTCAGAAACTGAACCCAACCCATTTTGGTTTAGTTAAAGGCAAATCATGCCTACTGAACCTAAAGGACTTATTTCAGAAGGTCACCAAGACAATGAGTTAGAGCAAGATGGTGTATACTGCCTACCTTGATCTAGTTAAGGCATTTGATACAAAACCCCACTCAGACATTGTAGACAAACTCATGACATTAGGCATAAATACCCATGTAACTCTCCAGGTAGCCAGCTGGCTCATAGACAGGACACTAGAAGTTAGGATTGGAGCGACAACCTCTTCAAAGAGGCCAATCACTATTGGAGTCCCCCAGGGCTCTGTGCTGGCTCCACTCCTATTTAGTGTCAGTTTTTTTAGAAGTGAGGACTTATGTCAAAGGCCTTCGGCTTACCAAGTTTGTAAAGATGTTTGTAAGCTAGGAGCAATCACAGAAAACACCCAAGATACTAACATCTTACATAAAGGTCTAACACAGAAAAATGACTGACGCCAAAGCCACGGCTTAAAACTTAATGTCAAAAAATAGTACCTTTTGGGAAGTCAGCCACCAAGAAGAAACTACCTCATTGATAAAACACCCCTAAAAGTAGACACAGTAATCAGGAATTTGGGGGCTCATAGATAATAACCTAGCTTTTGACCAACATTTGTCTAAGGTTGTAAGAAATCATTCTGTGTAACTCAACGTATTAGTAAGGGCATGGCATCTAGGTCCACGGAAGTCATACTGCGACAGTACTCAGGCATCATCAGACCCCTCATTGAGTATAATGCCACCTTCTGTATGCACCTGACCAGGCACATGCAACAACTGGCACATCCACAGAGGTTCCTCACAAAAAGAATACAGGGTGTAAACATATTATCCTAGGCAGGTGGCCTCAATGCCCTATCTCTCTACTCTGTTTCCTATAGACTGCTGAGAGGCATTTGTTGCCTAGCATACAAGATATCCTTGGATCCTGCTTTGATGGACCTTTTGCATAACTACAAAATGAACTACTAGATCTAAGGATTTACACTTTGCTTATGACTTAAATAGGACATGCTGGAGGGACAACTGCATATCTCAAACAATCCCATTCTCTGTAATATGCTTCCTGTCCATGTGAAGCAGAACCCTTCACTAACTTCTCTATTCAAATGCAACCTGGACCAGTGGATGGGAAACTGGAAATTCACCCCTGGCCTAACACTTATGCGCTGATGGACAGAGTCAGCCATTAAATCATACCCTAATTAACATGCACCCCCTTAAAATAACCTCTAAGGCACAATGACTAATGGGATACACGAGGTTCATAGGTTCTTACCAGGCTAACAACAACTAGGGCCCTTACAAGCTTAGCTGCAACCCATTTGGATCATGAGTATCATGGGTGTCTAAACAGGAAAGGGATGTTAGTAGACAGGCAAAATGGAGATTTGTGTGTGTGTGTGTGTGTGTGTGTGTGTGTGTGTGTGTGTGTGTGTGTGTGTGTGTGTGTGTGTGTGTGTGTGTGTGTGTGTGTGTGTGTGTGTGTGTGTGTGTGTGTGTGTGTGTGTGTGTGTGTGTGTGTGTGTGTGTGTGTGTGTGTGTGTGTATGGGGGGGTGCTAGGATAATACTTCTCTTATTTAGAGCTTATGGACATAAGGGATATGGGGGGCCAGAATGGGGATAAATTTACGATTTCCCATGCAATTGTCAAGGTTTCATTTGAATACAGTCAGGGATTAACTCTATTCATACTTCTCAACTGTACAGATTTTAGCAGAATGTCCAGATTTTTGCCTCATATTTTTGGTGTGTTCCTCTTAAAATCTGCCCCTTTCTGGCAAATAGCTGAGGACTGAAGTCATTAAATAATGACAAATATTTGAGTTTAAGATTCCACATCCTTCAGAAAATTCATGCTAATGCAAAAAACATTATTCTATCAGCTTTCTAAGTTTGTAAGAGCAATATTTAAAATCTTTCCATATTTGTCCCACCATCATTTTAGGCTTTGTCCAGATTTTTTGCTCTAAGAGGTTGAGAGGTATGACTCTGTTTTACATAGATGAGGTGCATATTTCATAGTGTGGGGTTAAACTGGGACATATATCTGTCTCTCCTGAATGTCGTGTTTATGTCACAACTGAAGCTCAGATCCCTGGATCACTAGTGGTGCTGTTTGTTTTACGCATGTGCAACAGCTCCATTAGGGCTAGGTCTGAAGAAGCCCTGTAAGCCAGGCAAAGATCCCCTCTCAGCAGCCTGTAGGAGACTGAATACAGAGGCAGAGCCTTTAGGAGATCAGTGTAGGATAGGGTATTCATGCCCTGAATTCTTCTGGTTAGAAACCTTTGTGGGCACTCCAACATTTGCAAGTGTCTGGTTAGGTGTATACCAAAGGGGGCATTGTACTTGATAGGTCTGATAAGAGCTGAGTAGAGTGGTACTATAAATTTCCTGGACCTGGATACCATACCCTTACCTATAAGTTAGGTGACATAGAATGATTTTCTTACTATCTAAGCTACGTGTTATTCAAAGGGCAGATTACTGCCTACATATGTTCCCAGATCCCTTACTACTGAGTTGACTCCTAAGGGTGTTTTATTGATGGAGTAATTAATGCATTTTTTGGCATTTGAGTTTTAGGCCATGGCTTTGGTACCAGTCATTGTCTGTATTAAACTCTCTTGCAAGATGTTGGTTTCTTGGGGACAATCTATAATAGCTCCCAGTTTACAGTCATCTGTGAACTTGGTGAGCCAGAGGCCTTGAGGGTTAGCCTTGACTTCTGAGAAGTAGATGCCAAACAGGAGTGGGGCCAGCACAGAGTCCTGGGGTATTTCACAGGCACCCGGTCTCTTGGTGGTGGTGATTTCACTTATTTTTCTTTTGGCTGCTCCCATTAGGGGTCACCACACTGGATCATCTGTTTCCATTTCTTCCTGTCCTCTGCATCTTGCTCTGTCACATTAACCACCTGCATGTCCTCTCTCACCACATCCATAAACCTTATCTTAGGCCTTCTTCTTTTCCTCTTACCTAGCAGCTCTATCCTTGGCATCCTTCTCCCAATATACCCAACATCCCTCCTCAGCACATGTCCAAACCAATGCAATCTTGCCTCTCTGGCTTTGTCTCCAAACCATCCAGCCTGGGTTGACCCTATAATATACTCATTTCTACTCTTGCCAATCCTCATCACACCCAATGCAAATCTTAACATCTTTAACTCTGCCACCACCAGCTCTGACTCCTGTCTTTTCATCAGTGCCATCGTCTCCAACCAATAAGTGGAGAGGTGGAGGTGGCTTCACTGATCCTAACTTACTTGGTCAAGTCTGTGAACCAGCCAGAAATCCAATGTGTTAAATATGTGTAGCTCAGAGAGCTTGTTAACAATGTCTAAGTGGGGCATTGGTTGAATGCCTTGGCCAGATCAATCTATGCAGTATGCACTGTTTTACCCTCATCCATTGCTTTGGTGACCCACTCAAAGTCTACCAGGTTAAGCAGGCATGACTTTCCCTTAACAAAGCCAGATTGGGATGGGTCCAATATCTGTTGGTTGCTAATGTCCTTGTTTATCATTTCCATGATAATTCATTTCATGGTTTTGAAAATTCAGCTCATTAGACTGATGGGTTTGTAGTTCCTTGGGTTGGTTGATGGTCCACCCTTTTGGTGGGGAATGACTATTGTGGTCCTCCTGTCACTTGAAATGTAGCCTGTTTCAAGACTGTAGTTGAAGAGTGCCTCAAGTGGTTGTGTTTTCAGAAGGCAAATGGGGATGTTGTCGGGACCCATAGAGGTGATGTCCTTAGCTTTAGTGTGTGCTTGCCACAGCTAGTACCCACTTGAAGGAGCTGGGGGAGGGTGAGGGGTGAAGGCTGAGTTGAATTTATTAGCCAGTAGATTTGTTATGTCATCTTGATCTGTGAAAGTGGTATTGTTCACCACCAGTTGAGCACATTTCTCTGTGTTACCTTTAAGGTTCCAGACATAGCTGAAGAATGCCTTGTGATTGTCCTTAGCCTGCGAGTCTATCCTGACCTCATAATTGGCCTTGTTGGAGTTAATCAGGCCTCTTAGTTTCTTGTTTAGTTGTATGAGTGAGCACCTGCCTTTAAGGGAGTTGCTCTTCCTCATCCTGACCATGAGTTTTTTATTTTATTATACACCATGTTTAGATGAGGATTCTAAGGATGGAGCTGCCAGGTAAGAGGAAAAGAGGAAGGCCTAATATATGGTTTATGGATGTGGTGAGAGAGGACATGCAAGTGGTTTGTGTGACAGAGCAAGATGCAGAGGACAGGAAGAAATGGATACAAATGATCTGCTGTGGTGACCCCTACCGGGAGTAGCCAAAAGAAGAAGAAGAAGGCAAGGATTCCACCAGAGGGGTTTATTCTTAGTGTTTGTTTTGGGTTTACTTCTGGTAGGTACAGCAAGCTTCTTTGTAGCCATTTACATGTTTGTATAGGGACAATGTGAATGACTCTGTATAGATAGCTGTGGTCTTGGGTTTGGGGGAGCCTCAAATTTTGACAAAGTGTCACTTAATAGGACATTGATAGCCTTAGAATTATTCCTAAATGTTACTGGTTTAGCTGGGTTTTCTGGTTTGATTTTTACTTCAAAGGAGAAAGGTTTGTGATCTAACATCACCAGTAAGGACATGACATGGGGTGGGGGAGTATGGTGCTTTCCCATGTTAGTGAGTACCATAGCTAATATATTTGGTTGGAGCATGCACTTTATGTTCCAGCGGGTCCTTGTCAGAACGTCGAAAGTACAGTTAATCGAACTGCACTTTGACGAACTGACTTTAGCGAAAGTGCATAACATCGAATATGCACTTTCGCTAAAACAAAGTAAAAAATGAAAAAAACATGCAATTTGCATGTTTTGTTAGTCGTACATCAACATATTCTGTTGATGTACAACTAACAAATCTTTTGTGGAGAACGCAGTACAGTGGGGATAAGGGAATATTCCATTTTCCCCACTGTAGTGCAATCTCAGAGTTAGAATATTAAAGTAGGGGTGTGTGGGGGGTTCGGGGGGGGGGGTTTCCCCCTGCATAGTAGTGTTTACATTTTTTTGTATGTATTTTTTAATTTTGTTTTGTTTACTTTAGCGAAAGTGCATGTTCGATGTTATGCACTTTCGATAAAGTGGGTTCGTGAAAGTGCAGTTCGATGAACTGCACTTTTGATGTTTTAACATAGACCCGTTCCAGCTGGTGTTTGAGTTAATAAAGTCCAGGAAGCATTATGCCTATAAGTTTGAGGCAGTGTAAGTTTCCCAGTCTATACAGGGGTAGTTAGTCACCCATGAATAGGATGTTTGGTTGGATGGTGTGTGCCTCTAGTACGTTTAGGTTACAGTTGTGACACTGTAGCAGCATGGATACTGACCTGCAGCTAGCTATGATATGGTGAGGGACCTTATCTGGTGGCTTGCATGTGGATGAGAGGCATCCATGGTATCATCATGTTTAAACAACCTGGAGATATGTTTATTGCTAATGTAGATCAAGACACTTCCACCTTTGGCCACAATCTGTGCTGTTGTTGGCCTAAATGTGTGGATGGTACTGTAGCCTTGCACTGCAAGAGTACTCTGTAAAGGTATAAGATTGCACTGCAAGAGTACTCTGTACAGGTATAAGCCAAGTCTTGGTCAGGGCACAGGTGTCTACATTCTCCAGAGTGAGGAGGCTTGAAGTGTGTGGAGTTTTTCATTTAGGCTCCTAGCATTGAGCAGTAACACCTTAAGGTTGTTTGGAAACTTTTCCCTGTTGGTAATTTTGCCTTTTTTGGCATTGCCCAAAAAAGGCTCTAAGGGGGTGGATACGTTTTTAACCAATATTCAAAAGCTTAGGTGGTGGGACATGTGCAGCCCTTCCTTGGCAAGACAACATGGTCTGTTGACCATGTCCTCTCACACTGACATATATTGATTCTCCAGAGTGACACCCAAGCCAATTATTAAAATCCATCATTTTATGTTCCCCTACCCTACCCCCATTGCCACCCAACACCACATCAATTACTTTGTAACTAATCATCTTAACCCCACTCTCCCTGATCCCCAGCTTCCTGTACACCCCAAGCAATCACAACCTACCCCTCTTAAAATAACCCCTCCCACTTCTCTACTCACTACACCTATCTCCTCCCACACTTACTCACTACTCTCCTCCCCCTTCTCTAGCTTACTATTACCATACACCTTTCCTCTATCAAACATCTACACCCTTTCATATTCTCCTTACCCTCCAATATGTTCCTCCATCTCTTCTAATCCTTTCTCCTTTTCCTAAACAACCTCATTTCCTAGTACACGCAGCTAAACCTACTTCCCTCTACTCCCACCTCCTCTCATAACATAATTAACACCAACAGCCACTACACCTCTCCCTGTTCACCCTAACTCTTCTCCTGTACGAAATTCAATCTCCCCCAAATCAAACTCTCTCCAAAATTCCCCTCATTCTACAGAATTAAACAGAAGTTTCACTCACCTGACCCCTGTATATCACTTCTCTTCCTCACATTAAACGTCCTTCAACTATCAGGTGACATTCACCCAAACCCTGGCCCACACTCTAACTCATCATGTCCTACCTATACCTCACAAACACTTCAGCAGGTACGTAAACCTAGTTTCAAACATCCCTCCTTCTATTCAACCAACATCCATAGCATTCTTAACAAGATAACTGAATTCCACACCTGGATAGCCCAATACTCCACCAACACAGTTAGTCTCTCTGAAACATGTCTCAAATAATTTTGCCCCTCCCCCCAGTTACAACATTCTACACCTAGGCAGAATGCACAAAAAAGGTGGAGGCGTTGCCATTATGTACTCTCACTTCCTATCCATAGCTCCCCCAATTAACCCCCCTCCTTTCACCCAACTAAACTCATTATTGCCAACTGCAGACTCAGCAATCATAAAACTATAACCCTAATCACCATCTATATACCCCCTGGAGAGAACATACCCCTATTAGAACAAATCCTACTGTGGATGTCTGACAAAATATATAATTGAACAATAATACTACATGATGTTAACATCAATTGGCTCGCCCTCATCTCTAACTCTCCCACCACCAGCATAAATATATACGGATACACCCAACCTATCTCTTCACCCATTTTTCTCCATAAGCCCACAAATACTTGCTCTATCTTGGATTGGATACTTGTCTCTAAGCCTGACCTCTGTCACCACCCTGAAACCTTACCAGACTCAGTGATCACTCCCCTATACGTGTCCTAAGATTCTCTCCCCACCTCTAGACCTCATAAATTTAAAGAGTAATGAATGCTAACCAACTTCAACCTGGATATATTCAGTAATTCTCTGTCTGCTATTGACTGGTCTTTCCTCTCTTCCCTGTCTCTAGATGAAGCTGGCCTTCAATTCAACTCCATCTTCTTAAACATTCTGAACTCCCTTGCCCCTCCCAGAACTGTCAGAGTCAAATCATGGTGTTCCCCTTGGCTCTCCAACTCTATTCGGTCTCTTATCCATAACAGATATTGCACCTGGAAACTCTAGACTAAGACCAAATCTCTCACACACTACCAACAATACAGGGAACTCTGAAATTTAACCAAAAACACATAAACTCTGGCAAAAAAGCTATTACCTCTTACCCCAAGATAATGAACCCAGAAATCCTAAGAAGTTTTGGAATTCTGTCAACAAAATTCTCCACACAGGAAATCCTTCAACTCCCAACCCCTGCCCCAACAACACACCCTCAAAACTGCTTCAATTTTGAATTCATACTTCATAGATACCATCAGCAAACTTAGGCAAACTGTCCACCCAACTAGCCCCATACCCCCTACCACCTCCCTGACTGGAAAACAGTCCTCTCACACTAAAACCAGTTCCAACCAGCTACATCAAAAAACTTCTTATCAAACTTAAATCATGTTCCCCTTCAGTTGACAACCTGCCTCCTATCTTCCTAAAAGCTGCTGCTACTCCATAGAATATCCTGTCTCCATCCTCATGAACCACTCGATTAGTGAATCCACCGTTTCTGCCCTCTGGAAAAGTTCCACACTATACCAGTTTACAAAGATGGAAATTCTCTTGGACTCTCTAATTATTGACCTTTTGCCAGACTCTCTTCCCTCTCCAAAATTCTTGAGCACTGTGTTTATAAACAAATCTCAACTTATCTTATTCGTGAAAACTTAATTACCCCTATTCAACATGGCTTCTGTCCCCATCACAGCACCACTACTGCACTTATTTCCTTTACTAATTCCATCTCTCTAGCTAGAGACAATGATAAATTAGTGTCCTGCATCTTTTTAGATCTCTCCAAAGCCTTTGACACGGTCTCTCACTCCATCTTCCTCTCCAATCTCTCTCAACTCAACCTCTCCTCAGCAACTATCTCGTGGTTCAATAGCTTCCTCACAAACAGACTGCAATGTGTAAAATGGCTCTTTGCTCTTTCTCCTTTTCTTGCCATCAAAATGGGCATCCATCAAGTCTCTATTTTAGGCCCCCGCCTTTTTAACAGTTTTACTAACCAACTTCACACATTCTGTCCTCAGTCTTCCCTCATACAGTATGCAGATGACTCCACCATCATTTCTGTCATTGACAGCCCCACTGACTTGCTAACCTTGACAAAAACATCTTTCAACCTCACTGAAACATGGCTTACTAACAACCAACTCATACTAAACCCTAAAAAGACAAAAATTCTTCTCTTCCTCCCCAAATCCCTTTACCATCTTAAATCTTCATTCACTATCTCTTCTCTTGACAACAATACGATCATAGCTGAATCCCACACTAAACTGCTTGGAGGAATAGTGGACAATCAACTCAAATTTGACCTTCATGTACTTAACTGTATCAAGAAAACCAACCAAAAGCTTTGTTTACTCTATAGAAACAAAAGGTTCCTCACATCCAACTCTAGGATCTTACTATGCCAAGCTTACCTTCTCCCCAACCTCTTTTACAGCTCTCAAATTTTAACCAACTTACAGTCCTCACTACTTTCTAAACTTGAAACCACCTACAACAAAGGTGCTAGATTTGCAGACAATCTGCCCTCAAGATTGGACCACTGTCACACTCTCCAGACACTCAGTTGGGTAGAGTTTCCCAACCAACTCTTATTTACATTATCCATACTATTTTGAATAAGCCCTCCTCTTGCCCTAGCATTTCCTCACTTGTCTCCCTCTATAAGCCTCCTAAGTCCCTTAGAAGCTCTGACCAATGTTTCTTACAAATTCACAAACCTAAAACATCTATTGGATAGAATCTCTATAGCTACTTCCTCTGCTCTTGCATGGAACAAGCTCCCCATGACCCTTATAAATATTTCCACATCCACAAATTCAGGAAAACTCTCAAAAGGTAACTTAATAGCACATGGATTTGCCTCTGTAAGCATCCCACATGAACCCACCCCTTTCTCTATCACTACCCCCTCTATTCCTCCCTTCCCTACTACCATAACTGACTTAACTGCTCTGTATTGTACAATTACCCTCTGAAGATAACCCATTTTTATGTAAATTCATTTGAATGTTTTATTGTATATTTCTTTGCTATGTTTTTTTCTTCAGTGCTATAATGCCTCTTATTATATTGTACTGTGGAGCTTTATTTACATTTGGTTAACTATTTTATTGTATATTTTTCACTGTATTCAACTTCAGTTTTGTCATTTTTTCTTGCTTACTTGTACTATGGAGCTTTTCTCCCCAGGCCTCTACTGAAAAAGGACTTTTGCTCAGATGGACTATATCAGTAAACAAATGTCAAATAAATCAATAATAAATAAATACTGTGGCATCATCCTTGGTGAAGGTAGAATGCTGCTCAATGCAAGGCCCATGCCTGTCTGTGACATATATTTACAGAGATCCATTAAGTTTCTTTTCATATAGTCCAATGAGTTACATCTCAGGTCAATTGCACCCACATGAAATACGATTGACTCATATTGGTACCTGGGGTACAGTGCTTTGAGTTTGTGAGTGATATTGCAGATCCTGGCTCCAGATAGCCAACTAAAAGTTATCTTCTGTTTGTCTGCCCTGGTGAGTAGGGTATCTGTGTGTCACACATTTTAGTCCTCACTGCCAAGAGAATTAGGTAAAGTATATGCTTGCCTTGTGGACTTTGCTCCTTGGGACCATTGGGTGTAAACTTATGTGAGATGTTTGGTGTTGATTTTGGAGTTTGTTTTAGTGCTTACTGAAGAGCAGTGTTGCTATTAGGTGGCTTTGTAGACCTTTCAGATTTGAGAAGGTTTCTTTTAAGTGCCTTATCATAAGACAATCTGTGTGTGTTGTGAGTGATATGTGTGAAGGATGGAGTTTGGGTATTCTGGACAACATCATTTGTTTGTGAGATTTTTGCCTCGCAGGAAGTTGTGTATTTATATCTCTTGTATACTGTGTTAATTTCTTTAATGATGAACTGGTTCTCTGAGACATGAGACAATTGCTACTGTGCCTTAGGATACCCAAATCTATCAAGCTGGTTACAGAGACATTAGGAAAATGCATACCCATGTCGTCCAGTCCTATAATAGGATTATCAGTTAAGGATTAAGGATTGACTTTTAACAGGAGTCTCCTAAGGTAGTTTCTGGGGTTAAGGGTAAGATGTTATATAGTTCTAGGATATGGCAATGCTATTTTATACAAAAACTGGTTTATGGAATTAAGGGCAAGCTGTTGTATAATCCTAGGATATGAGAGTGCTGTTTGATGTGAAGCTAGCTAGCTACCCAAAGCTTAATTCTGTGCAATGCCACACTATTTAACAGATTTGGACCTAATTCAGACTTCTTAGGGAAATTTTACTGTCTAGGCATTTGCTACCTCGGCACTACTAACTGCCGCTGAGTGTTGGACAGCTCCATGCACACTCACTTGATATATAGCAGAGACAAAAAGCTTAAAAACTTACACTTATGCCCTCCAGCCAATAATAGCTAACTTTATAAAGGCCCCAGTGGTTGTTAGCCTAGTGTACACCTATGAACCTATGAACCATATTTCTTATTGTTCAGAATATGCATTTTGATGTAAAACCTTGTTTCATTAACTTTTTAAGTGAATTAGAATAATATTCAGAATTTGTCCTTGATTTTTCCTCATTGTCCAACTATTATTTTTGTCTTTATCCAGAATTCTTGAGAAAAGAAGTTAACAGATATGGATGGCATGCATAGGGGTCATAAAACTCTCAAAATGATTTATCTATTTGAAACTTGAATAAGGACTGACTATTTATGGTATGGGAACTGTTAAGATGATAACTTTCAGAAAGAATGCAAAAAACAATATGTGTGTGTATTTTTTTCTGTCCTGTTTTCCCATTTTACAACAGAATATCTGAAGTACAGTTGAGCAATACTCTAGCAAACAGATGAAAGCAGAAATGAAGGTAATGGCAAAATTCAAAACTTTCTGCTAGGAAAGGAATAAATGGGAATAGTAGATAAAATGTGTAACATGCATTATAAATGTGTATTTGATTTATTATCGATTCTTCCTAAACACCACAGCATGCCATTGCATAATGTTGCTGGAACAGTGTAAGGATAGTTCCAGAAAGAAATGGAGAAGTGTATCAATAGATGTGTGAGAACAAGCAATCTAGCTCAAGTTCAAAGCATCTTACTTTTCAGTTCTGTTTGCACTGAATATGAGAACAGTGTGTTTCTAATACCGAATAAATTTACTTGGAAACTGGGAAGGAAGAAAACCAAGTGATTGAGAATCTTTTCATTTCACTTAGGCACGCACTTACTTTTTGAACCTGCATTTAATAGCAGAGAATCCTTTGTGAATGTAGAGTGTACAGTAGGTTTGATACTTGGTTTACAGTCTAGGTACACTAAGGCTGAATTAGTTATTTTTCAATAAATTGTTGCACACTAAATATGATACCAAAATCTGTTTTAGCATATATATTAACCCTCACTGTGACAACTCCTTTCTAGTTGGTTCTCTCATTCTCAATCAAAATATAAACATATATTTGCATGATTTTCAGATACAACCTTCCTGTGAAAATCCACATAGTGTTTCTGGCGTTCTTTCTTTTGCACACGTGCAACAGATCCATCAGGGCTGGGTCTGAAGTAACCCTGTAAGGTAAAGGCAAAGATCCCCTCTCAGCAGCCTGTAGGAGACTGAAAAGAGAGACAGAGCCTTTAGGCAAACAGTGTAAGACAGGGTATTCCTGCCCTGAATTCTCCTGGTGACAAACCTTTGTGGATGTTCCCAGCTGTTGCAAATATCTGGTTAGATACATGCAAAGGGAGCATTGTATTCAATGGTAGGTCTGATAAGGTCTGTCATCTGTCTATCTCTGTTCATGATGTGTTCAAAACAGTAATAGCATTACCATTTCTTCAGTAAGGCCGCTAAACATTCTAGACTGAGTATTCTTAAATCCCAAGGCTTTGTTCATCTTTTTACATCTGGAGTTTTTAACAAAACTTTCTTTTTTCCCCTAGGGAATTGGACTCCCTCACTGTGCACTTCTTCTGACTGCATTTAGCAGAGCTTCCTTCATGTCCTTTAACAGAGCTGAGCATAAACACTGCTTTTTGCTATTCCTTTCTGCCAGTCTTTCCAGTTTAATCTTATTATCCTTGCTTCATTCTTTCCCGATTCCTTGCACTTCTAAAAAGTTTAATCTACCCGTTTGAATTAATTGGATAGCCTTTTCTCAATATGGTTAGTATCAGCCTTTAAGTTTGACTCCCTTTCTCTCTTCAGTTAGTTGTAACTGAAATTATTCAAAGGCTGACCACTGTGTGTGATTTATAATTTTTGAATCTTAGCTGTTTCTAAAATTTGATGTTGCCTAGCCTGAGAACCATATCGTTTTTTCTTCCATGTTTTTGATTTGTAAATCTGTTTTACAGAAAGGACATTACTTCTGTGAGAGCAATTTTTTCTTATTCATTCACACAATCTTCATGCCCGTTCACTGGAGATTTTAGTGGCTCTGATACTTTCAGTCAAGGATGCACTTATTAAGGCCTTGAATTTTTCATTTGGCTACAAAGTTAAATGTATTTACTTATTTTATTTATTAACCACCTATAAAATATTAAACATTAGGTAAATACATATTTGTACATTTGTATATATGTTTGTGTGTTTTTATGTATGTGTGTGTGTGTGTGTGTGTGTGTGTGTGTGTATATATATATATATATATATATATATATATATATATATATATACATACACACACACACACACACACACACACACACACTCACACACACACACACACATATATATATATATATATATATGTACATATCTGTGCAAGACAGACGTTCGAACTATCAAAAGTTTGAATGCTACCACATATACCCTAACAGTTTAAATCACAATGATTCAAAGCAAAACAAAAGCTGCTTTTCTGCAGGGGACAAGCCAACACCAAGATTGCACCATGATGAGAAAAAAAGCATATTCTCAGATCTCCAATGAACCACAATCTTGTGCACCTAAACACTGGCAGTGTTTGAAAAATTCATTTTCAAACTCAGTAGCTGACAGTCAGGGTGTTATAACTGTTGCCATATCTCTCAATTCAGAGATACTCTTCTACTTTCTTTGTCAGCCATGCACAGCTGTCACAGGTCTTCTGTCATGCAAGCTATCAGCTATTGGCTGGATGTCCTCAGCTCCTCTTACTTTATTCTGTCTCTCCCACATCTGCTTTATCAAAACATGATTTGCTTTCTTGAACATGTGACTGAACCACTGTGGTCTGTTCTTTATGACCTTTTCTGGAAATGGGGCTGCTTTGGCTTCTACTCCAATGTCCTCATTTCTTCGTCTGCTCTACAGTGCCTATACTACTAGCTATCTAAATAACTTCATGTCCTTCACAGAAGGAGGAAACTGAAGCGAAATAAGGTGAAGTCCCAAGACTGGAAAAACTCCCTTATCAGCCTCAACAAAACGTTGAGATCCCTCATCAAATCCTCTAAAGCTAGCTATGGAAACAGAATTGCAGCAGATAGTAAAGACAGCCACAAGACCTTCTATAGTTATGTAAAGAATCTCCATGGCAATACCCAGATTTACTTGGAGCTGTTGCACAATGGCAACTCCTATACTGAGCCAACAGATATTGCCAATATACTGACTGACAGATTCAGTGTCAACTTTACCCCTCTCCCCCCCCAAAGGACCAATCACAATACCAGTAGATTACCACGCACCCAGTATTACTGCTGCACAGGTTAAAACAGCACTGTCCAAGGTCAAGAATACAGCTTCTATGGGACCTGACAATATCCCTGGCTGTGTTCTACATGAACTACAGAGTGAACTTTCACTTCACCTGTGTTCCCTGTTCAGTCATAGCCTCACCTCAGGCTTTGTCCATACCGAATGGCACACTGCTACAGTCATCCCACTTCACAAAGGAGGAGTGACTACACACCTTGGGAACTATTGCCCCATTAGCCTGACAAGACTGATATGCAAAGCTATGGAAAGCATCATCATGGACCTAATAAACAAGGATATAGGGAATCTCCAAACTCTGGATCCAAGATAGTTTGGTTTTGTGAAGGGTAGATCATGCCTGCTCAACCTGTCCCTCTACTCAGTCTCATACAGACTCCTCAGAGGTGACCTCTGTCTGGCATACAAAACAATCTCAGACCCCGGGTTGATAGGACTGCTGCATATTCGCAAGTCAAGCTTCACTCGAGTCACCCACACACATGACCTCAACCTGGTCTGTGACATCAATAGGACTTGTTGGTAGGACAGATTTGTGTCCCAGAGACCCCCTCCCCCTTTCTGTGGATTAGTCTCCTTCTCCACATCAAGAAGAGTACCTCATTATCCCTTTTTTAAGCCAACCTGGATAATTGGATGGGGAACAGAAAATACACCCCTGGGATTCCACCCGTGTCCCTGATGGACAGGGGCATTGGGTCCTGAATTGTTGGAACATGGGCTAAATTCTTGGCTAGGCTTGTAAGGGCCTCAGGGCCAATACTCTAGTAATTTCCTATGTTCCTATGATCCAGACAGCTAACCAGCTTGTTTTTTCAGTGGGAAACAATTAAACCTGGAGAAAGTCCATTAAAACATGAGGAGATTATGCAAACGTCACACAGTGACCAGAAGAAGGTAATGAGACCTGGTGATGTGAAAGAGTTCACAGTACCACTGCAACAATAATAAGCAAAACATTACAAAATGCTGCCCTGCTAAATGAAAGAGTGACCAAATGTAGGCAAACAAAATGAATTAAAACAAACAATTCATTTTGAGTAAGTGCAATGGCAAAACCTTATTGCAAAGGAGAAGGAACATAAATCCGAAAAGGAAATAAAGGTGTTTCTTTTTTCACAAAGCCCTGACAATACTTTACCTGCAGAAGCATTGTATCAAGAGCTGCAGCTGCATTTCAGAGGGCTATAAATAAATTAATAGATGAGTGAATTGTCTGGGACAGACTTGAAGCCCAGGATATATACCAGATTGTAGAGATGCAGGATGGTGATATCACACTGACCCATTCATATTATGAAATGAGATGGTGATACAGGAAGAGTGCTGATACAAAATGGGAAGAGAATTTATTAGGGACCAAAAGAAATAGCTGAAATAAAAGGAGTGAAAACATATGTGCTAATGGCCTATTTCTCTGTGAAGATTATCAGATGGAGCAGATTAGTCAAAAGAAATCCAACATGCGAGAGCAAAGAGGAAAGAGCAGCTGCCAACTGTAGTAAGTTGCACACTGGGTAACTGTGATGAGAGAGTAGTCACCTTTATACATATATTTCATATATTTGTGTCTGTCTGTGGGTGTGCACTCATGCATGCACACACACACACACACACACACACACATATATATATATATATATATATATATATATATATATATATATATATATATATATACAGTATATATAAACCAAAGGACAAAAGGTCACACTGCACACCTACAAAAGTCTCATGTTTAAGAAAGCGTGTTGAAATAATTGCATTCTGAATTTCCTACCATCTATTGTAACCTCTGCTATAACTGTACCTTGTAATTTGTTTTTTTTTTGTTCTGCTCTCTGAACCAGGGTCGTGACTGAGAAGGGTCAGTAGACCAGTAGTAGTTAATTTATTTTTATAAAAGAAAACTGTATTTTAGTTTTTTACACAATTTCAAAGTCAGATACAATTTCAGATGTTAATATAAATAAAATACTGTTGTTCTGGTTATATTTTGTGTTTAATATTTTGTCTGTTCTTCAGTTTGCTTTTGAATGTTGGTATCACACATTTCCATTGGAGTGGACAGGGTTAATTAATTATGTATGCAAACTGTATGTTAATCAGCACACATATTTTTGGTCGGTTTTACCTACTTTGTCCAGATTCTTGATGTTTCCAGGTTGAGAGGTAAGGGGTGAGCACTTTGTATTCTGGTTCTATGGAATACAGTGGGATGGCCAATAAAGTTAAATAGTTGAAGGGAAATTATTTCATAAAATGGTAATTTTGAGCTTACTCACAACAGTCAATGAATGGGGAGAGGAAAGGAGATATGTGGTCAAATTAACATAAGGGGCAGACAACTAGAGAGACAGTTGAGTTTAAGAACACAACACCAGGGCGGAAGGGTGGGAAAAACTTAATTTCTGTGTGACTCACAAGAGACACAGCTGTGGTCTCTTTCCTAGTTTTAATATGAAATAAAAAGTAGAATACAAGTAAAACAGTGTAAAGAAAACAAATCACAATATACAAAATAGAAGATGGCAATAAAGTATTAAAAAATACAAGGAAGCAAAAGCAAAATAACCTTTCCCTCCAACAAGGTGTGGCAGAGTCTGGGTGAGCTCTTCCAGTAGAGATTTGAAATGTTTTATTTTACCCCTTAAATAGAAGGTTTAGTTTTTAGCTTCACCTTCAGTTATACACCAAAGGAAAGCTTTTTGCAAGGGGGCATTCCCCCTGGACACCCACCCTACCTTAATTTATTCAAACTCTATGGCTGCACACCAGTGGAGAAAAGAATAAACACCATACCCACTGAATCATTGCTTGCACACAAACAAATTTCTACAAATCTGAGTGTACAGCATAGCAGTGAGTATTGCCAATCCACACAAAATTTCCTAAATTTTGACCCCCAACAACTAACATGAGCAAAAATTATACCAGAATTACCATTTATAAACGTCTACACTTTTCAATGAAATGTTTTTTCATCAAATATACTTTCATTCATTTTTTTCACCCATTTATACTTCAGTATTTGATGAATTTTTCACAACCGTCCACATATTTACACATATAGCTCTCAAGCCCCCCTTCTCTCTCTCTCTCTCTCTATACATATATATATATATATATATATATATATGTATATATATATATATATATATATATATATATATATATATATATATATATATACACATATATTTATATATATATATATATATATATATATATATATATATATATACACACACACACACACACACACACACACACACACACACACACACACACACACACACATATTTTTAGGGCCACATTCCAAAAGAAAATTGCGGACAGTGCAGCAAACCAAAGAAAGACTTCAGCACACCAGCGGCACTCACGATTTCATAAACTACCTTAAAACAAGACTCAGTAATTATCTACTCAGCATAGGATAATTACAGACTTCACTCATGCCTGTTGGATTCTGCATAGGCACCCAATGCAACTTAAATGCAGCAAAGTACTTTGCTAACAACTTTAGAACAGCACTCAGTGAAGGCCATATATGCTGTATTTATACACCATGACAGCAATCTGACTACTACTCCATTCTGCAGAATCTGCAGTATTACTAACAAAAAAAAAAAAAAAAGAAAAATGCAATAGCATTTAATGAATTACAGCAGGCTAGGATGCTGCAACCCATAAATGAAGATATGGAAATGCATCTTAGAAGGCAGCCATCTAGATGTTGAGCCTGGCTACATTTAAGCCAGTTCTCTGATCAGTAAATTATCAACACACACTGAATAGACAGAAGACTGGTGAAGGCTAGGTGTAGCATGTGCACTCCATGCATGTATGCGCATATATGACGAGGTAACCCCATACCTGTAGAAACCAAAGTTTTCTGAGGCTGTGTCTATACTGGTCTATGTGACATTTCAGTGGCATATAGGAGATGCTATAGGAGTGTCCTAGACAGCTGCAAGTTGCATCCTCTAGCATTTTGTGGCAGAAATGTGCAACAATGTGGATGAGTACTTCCATTTCCCATCTACAGTAATGGAGCCATGTCTGAAGATGACATATCATAGTTGTCAGAGGATGATCAGGAGATCACAGGGGTGAGAAGAAACAGGCATGGATGATGGAGGATGTGGCCATATGTCCTAGGTCAAACAGCATAGCAGTGTCTGACATACACCTTTGAGTCATGACAAACCACATGGACAAGCATGCAGAGGCTAAACAGCGATGTTCATGTGTTGCCCAACAACAGCACCACATATCACAACTAATGGAAATGATTCATTAGGTGTACACATCAAACAACCTACATACCATACCTTAAGGTATACCAGTATGAACATATACAAAACACTGAGAGGAAACATCAGTACAGGAAAACTGTCTGCAAGACACATCACCAAAAAGGGACAAACAGGCATATGTGTGGGATGCATGAGATGTGCACAATATGAAGTTTTCATTGGACAGGTAGGATGTCATCACACAGATTAATGGCATGGAATGTTACCAGTCAAATAGCCATTACCACAAGAACCGTAGGTCCATGATGTGTATGAGGAATGTATCGGCAATACATACACAAAAACAAGGGCCATACACTTACAGTGCTGCATCACCTACACATGTTATTGCTGCAACATGGGTCATGTCCAGACAGCATATGTGCATACATGCACAGCATCAGTGACAGTGACTGCATGGCATAAATGCAACATGCATAAATACAGGGAATAATGCAACATTGGTTTATATAGATATGTGAGCAGATTCAGTCAGCTATGGGAAGGCACATATGGGAAATATAAGAATGGTGATTTAAAATGGAAACAGATATACAGAAATGCAGTGAGTGCTAGGGTTAGGCATGCACAGTGCTATATTAAAATGCCGTAAGTGACACAGGTATGCATACAGAGGTATAGCTGAGCATGTGTGAATGGTAGACAACATGGAAAAGTCTAGTGCAAACATCATTCCTATCTGTCCTCTGTCAAATGATGCAAACATGAAAGCATGAACTCACATATTGCATTACTGCCATCAATATCATTACTAACATATGCCAGTAACAGAGGTAATACATATCACAAATTGAATCTAGTCACCCAGGTCAGAGAAATGATCAGAAAATCCTGTGGCATCAGACATTTCAACAACCACCTACAGATTAATTTGCCCATTGGCATAGGATCAGAATGGCAGAACAAGACACATATTGGATGAACTGTCAGTATTACTCTAATGCACTCCAGAGTGCCCATGCTGACTGCTTAGACTGTGGTCCTGGCTGCCCTTGCCATGTCTGGCAACACTAGGCCCATATTGCTCTACCAAGGAGCTGGATGTGGTGACAATAGTATATGGGGATACTGTTTGGGAAGGAACATGACTACAATGTGACTATCTTGATGTGACTGCTGGACTCACAGTGTAGTGGCCAACAGCAGATATGCATGCACACTGTAGCACAGACAATGATGTCAAATGACCAAGTGTGGGTCTAATGAGAGGGGATCTGCCTCTCCCCACTGGAGGTAATCTGCTTAATACGGTTAGGGCACATACCACCCAGTTAGTACTATGGCACTTCTCTGGCACTGCTGTAACAAGGCTTTCAACCAGTTATGCAACAGATAACACACTATCATGCCGTGCACCCAGTGTTGCCATGATCTCTCCAGGTCTGCATTCCTGACCTTCATGTAACACATGCAGCTGGTGTGCTACATGATTGGTGGTATGGTCAAGTGCACGAAGGTCAGATCCATGATGTCACTGTGAATGTTTATTTGCCTATAATAGTAAATGGAGACCCTCTGATATATATCCATGCACACCAGCTTCACTCCCACATGTACTGCGGTGGGCAGTAGTACTCCATCATGGGGAAGAGCCACCATCATGGGACAGTGGTTCAAGGATATCATCATGCCCAGTATCTGATATCTGCACATCATCAGAGTGGCCAGACACATTTTCCTCCACATCTGCAGCTACAGCGTGATCCACACAGCTATCTTCTTCAGGACAGATGATAAATCTGAATCAGTGGCCAGTGTGCTATAGGCCAAGCTATCACAATGAGGCACATCACATCCCACTTTAGGATCAGTGGATAAGCTACTGGAGGAAGCAGGCAGTGGACCTGCTACAAGAAGAAACAGATAACAGAAGTCACATACATTCATACACGTCACATGATGTGGTAATGACACATGGGACAATTATATGGCTACAATGTTAATACGGATATTAAATTACCAGACTGTCATGTCTGTGCATGGTTCAGGGACCCTGTATAATAGAGAGATGGCATGTGTGCTGCATATTGAACACATATGACAGATTAGGCTAATAAAAATGTTAAAACATACCCTACATGTCCTCTTCTTACTCCACCACCAGAGGTGAAGGTTGAAATGTAATTGTCATGGAGAAACCCAGACATCAAAACATCATCATTACGTACATACTGGCCATCATGTAGCATTCCAAAAGAGGTATAACTCACAGGAGATAATATAGACACATATTGGATGGCAAAGGCTAATGTGTAGATTGCTGGTGTCCTGGGCAGGTGAAGACGAACACAGTAGTCATGAAAGGCAGAGAGGGGATTATCAATGGTGATGTATTAAACAGATGGAATGTCTTGCCATTTATGTCCTCCCTGTTTGAGGACCATATCATCTGCTGTAATGCGGATCCTGTAGTATGAAAAGGCACACAAATGTCAACATGTGGGTATGCTCCACAGTCATGAATGCAAGCAGAGGCACATGGCAACTATGGTACACACTAACAGGATATGGAGACAAACAGTGCATATGTTGTCCAAATGTACCTGTGTATGGAACACAGTGACATGAATATAATACATCACAATTGTGCTACAAAGTGCTGCATCCTATAAACAAGGTGGACAACCATACCTGGTCTGTCTGTATGTGCTGCACAGCCCATGTCTTGCAATGATGTATTTGTAGGTTAAAATGGCAATGGAAAAAATCAACATGTGAACATAGTCCACTATTATGACAGGTGGCAGTGGCATAGAAAGTTATGGATCACAGTAACAGGATATGGAGACACTTAATGACATGTGTTGAGGGTTGAGGGACCTATGCAACTGAAAAACCAAAGTATCACAAATGCTGCTGGGAGTGTTATGTATGTACTATGTTGGTAAGATAACATGCTGTAATACTTATGTTGTGCATCCACATCATGCGTGTTTTCAAGTTCATGACTCAATTCTGCTGTTGGAACATAAATATAACAATACATTAATATTTGTGAAATAAAGATTCTTAATGAGGTAGTGTGTATACTACAAAGTTTTGGAATGTAGGACATGCATGCATTTCTTGGAACACTTGCTTCAATACGTCCCCGGGTATCTGACGAGCATGACTTGTAGCATGATGTGATGCCAGGAACACCATTATCTCATCCAGGGGACTCAAGGGTGGCCCATCTCCAGTGGCATTCCTCAGCCTCACATAGCAATGTATTTTGTTAGCTGCATGGAATATCATGTCAGAACAATGTTGCCAACAGGCCTCCCTGAATCTATTGTGACCACCCATAGCATTGCTCATGTTTGTTAGGTCTGTCCACACGTCATTTCTTCACACAGTATTTCCTGTCCATCCAAGAAGGCAGCAGCCATGCTGGTGTAGAGCCTTGACTATAATTTCATTCTCTGTCCGTGTGAGAAATTGTCTCCCCTACTTCTGTTTGACATATGGGAGACAGTGTGACATACACATGTTATACTTTATATGGGGGCTGAAGTACTGACGTAATGATATTATAAGCATATGTCAATTTACTTGCTCACCTCTCATTTACAATGCAAAGTTATACAAAAGAATCCTTTTCATGTATATTACTGTTATTTACACAAAAACAGAATGAATATGTAAACTGTGTTTGAATTTGTAATACATGTAACAAGATAAATCACATGTAACAATCCATTACAACAGTTGTATAGGTCAAACGTGGGATTTGAACCCTTAGTGTTTGATCTCACAACAACCATTTTGCCACACACCTATTACTATATAATGGTGTTTCCACATTTACAGGCTGGAATGTAATACTTTACATTATAAACAATGCATTTGTCTGTGGGTGGAAAAAAACGTGCCTCAACTCTGTTATTTCACCCCTTTCCAAATCCTGTTCTCCTAGGTTACAATCAAGCCAAAATTATAACAGCAACATCCACCAAGTTGAATTTTGTATAAAAATAGAATTTATTAGCACATAAGAAATAAATTATTAACTTAATTTCAAGTTTGCATCAATTAATAAAACTTAACTTGCTGTACAGTACGAAAGTCAGAAGAACATCAAATTATTTAAAGTAGTTCCTGGCAGTATGGTAAGGCATGCATCATACCAAGTGGTCAAAACAAATTTAAACATTCCAAGCTTAAAGTCTTTTGGTCCTCAGTAGGCACTGTGAAATAGTTCTGCATTTTCTATCCACTCTCTCTTTGGTGAGATCCACAAAACAAGAGATACTTTCTGGCACTTGGATGCTGGCTCCTTTAATAACTTAAAGTCCAGTTCAGTTGCAGGGAATCCTGGTTAAATGCTCCTGTCTGGCACATTCCACTTTCCCTCAATGAGAATGGTTCTACCTTTTTTAGATTTGCCAGTCCCAGAATTTGCAAAATGCAATATCACCGATTTTGTTTCTTTACTCAGAGTATAAAAAGCTATGTCAGTCCTTCAGCAGGGCCCTTTCAGTGTCTGTCAGCAAACTGCAGGCAAATATGATGGAGCAAGAAGATAAAATCTGTAAGTCTGAAGTCTCTGTCTGCGTTCAAGTCTGATGCTGCCTGACTGCTTGAAAACAACTGAATGACCCAATGATAGAAAGTTAAAGAAAATGACTGAATGAGTGCAGTTCCACTGCAGTATAAATCTTTGTTTGAGAGAGATGACTTGGAATTTCCTTTGTTCTGTCACTGTAGTTGATGAAGTCCAGTCTTTGCCTTGGCTGTTTATCTTACTACAGAACATTATATCTTTGAATAACAACTCATCTTGAAAAAGGGGGAAATTGCAGAGATCAATTTCTTTACCTCCTATGAATTTATTATCCCATTCTCATCTCCATACCTTAATGTCCAAGAAACAGAATGACATACAGTTTCATGTATTATCTCAGTGGTTTTGTGTGTTTACGGCACCTCTTTGACTGTGCAGAAGACAGGGTACTCGATTTGGATGTTAGGCAGAGTTTAGTAGACGGGGCCCTGTGTTTCAAACTTATGCTGCATATTTGCTTCTGAACATTCCAGAGGCCTCTGTCAGGAAAACAACCTTTAACTGAATGTTTTTTACAGAAGCTAGGATGCATATTTTCAATGCCCTACTTTTTCAGTATTTGTGTTTCTGGATGTGCCAGGAAATAATGACACAGCAGATAGCATTGTTGCCTCACAGCAAGAGATTCTCCAGTTCGAATCTTGGCTGTGATGTCTTATGTGTGGAGTTTGCATGTCCTCCTTGTGTTAGTGTGGATTTCCTCCAGGTACGTCCATTTCTTTCCAAATTCCAAAGAACTGCAGTATGTGGATTGGATACTCTAAATTGGCTCTAGATGATTGTCACTGTTGAAGTGATACCCCAACCCCCAAAAAATGGGAAAAAGGGGTTGTGGAAAGATGGATGGATATGAAGGCAGAACTAATAAATGTGATCAGGACACAATAATAAAGGCACTATGCATTCAATACTCAGTGGTATTACAACAATAATGGATATAGCAATAACAATAATACCAATGACAACTATGGCTAACAATATCAGTAATGCATGCATTTACTTTCCTTTTCTATTAAAAGGATTATTCCTACAGTTACCCTGTGATATCCCTTCCCTGGATCAGTGCTCAAAGAGTCTCAATCCTCACCACAGACACCGGTGAGGGAAGTTCACTTGGAACAAAATGAATACACACAGTATTTCCAGATGCAGCTCACTGCACCAAGCACAATTTCCCTTAAGAGCACACAAGGAACACAGTTCCATCCTGGGGCTGGACTCTTTCTCAGTTTGTCTCTCTCTCTCTCTCTCTCTCTCGGCCCCAAATAAGAAATCACACTGATCACTAAGGAGCTTTATGTCCCTGTTCCAAGTAGTGCGTGCACACACACACACACACACACACACACACACACACACACACACACACACACACACACGCACACACACACACGCACACACACACACACACACACACACACACACACACGGGAAAGGCTGGCAGGGATTTACCAGCTATGACCAGACTATAAGGTAGTTCCACTGCCACCAGCCAGCTACTCTAAGGCTCTTACAATGGTACCCAATTATACTGAGTGAAATTAATACTAATACCAATGGTAATGTTGACCAAACAACAAGGCTTTCAGTAGCGGCCACAGTGTCACCAAATAAATATAAGTACTCTCAACAGTTAAAATATTCTCTAAAAGACCAGCCGCAATGAAAAGTTTAAATATGTTTAACAAAAAATAATAAAAGAACATGAAAATACTAAATACCTATTTACAATAAACACCAGAGTTTCAATCACAGGAAATATTAAAAATAACGCTGTACCTAGTACCTACACGTACCTAGTAACATCACTGCACATGTGAGGCCAGTAAGCTACTTCTTTTAGTGCCTCATAAGCTCTTCTGTTCTCCTCATGGGCTCCTGTTGGTTCATTATGTGCATGCTGTAGCATGACACCTCTGTGTCCCAAAGGTACTACCCACTGGAATCTATGTGAGGTGTCACCTGTCCCAACCAGGAGACCATCTGTCAGAAATAAAAAGTTATGTGCTCACCATAATGGTCCATCTCTGATTTCCATTTTCATTCTTCCTCAACTGACTGGTTCAGATCTGAGAGATGGATCTGAGTCAGTAGATCCTAGAACTCTCAAGCTCCTCCCTTTACCCATAATGCTCCACCAACCTAACATACCTCAGATCGCATTTGCCGCCCCTTGATATAACAAAACAGTGGCAGAACATGAGAAAGGAAGCTGGAGCTCAAACAAGGAACAGAAGTTCTTATAATAGTCTTTGATCTCTCCAGAATAAAATAAAGACGGGGACAGAAGGGTGGGGAGTTCAGGAAGATTGAAAATGGACAGCACAGATGGAATGTTATGGTGAGTACATAACTTTGTAATCTGATTTTGTCATTTTCATTCACTCCTCAACCGATGGGATAGAGTCTCCAGCTACCACAACTCTGGGATGACCCTGACCCTAAGGAAGGATATTCTGAAGCACCACTGAGCCAAAGGCCACTCTGACCCTAAAGACCAGATGCGATTTGTAAAGAGCAATAAAGATATGAGGATTATCCATGTCACAGCTGCACAAATATCATCCAAGGATGCTCTAAACCAAAAAGCTGAAGAATCCACCATAGACCTAGTGGAATAGGCTCTAGGAGGATTTGGTAAAGGCAAACCCAATTTTTCATAGATGAAGGTAATACAATCAGTTAAACCACTTAGCAAAAGTAATTTTATATACTGGGTTGCCTAATTTGGTAGTAGAAAAGGAAATAAACAATTGTTCAGATTTTCTTAAATCTTTGATACTATGAAGGTAGAAACGAAGATGTCTCTGCACATCCAAAAGATGTAACATACATTCCCCTTTATTTGAGAAGCTTAGAAATAAAGCTGGAAGATTATTGACCTGGTAAATATTTGACTCAGAAGATACCTTAGATAGAAAATATGGATTAGTTTATAAAGACACCTTACCCTTGTGAAACAGTTAAAGCCAGAGCCTGGAGTTCAGATACTCTTTTGGTCAGTTATAACTACTAGGAATATGGTTTTCCAGGAAAATAATTTAAGGTCATTTTTGGCCAAAGGTTCAAAAGGTAGTTGAGTCAAGGCCTGAAGCATAATATTTAAATCCTAAGGAGGTGCAGGATATTTTAACTCATTCACTCCGGTAGAGCTCTGGAAGTTTGCACTGTAACTTTCAAAGTGCTGAGCCTTAGCCTTTTGACAGAATCAAATTATGTCCTCACATTTCAAAGAAATGTTCGTATCTCTAGAACCATAGGGGTTATAAAAGAAGTATAAATGGAAAACCCTTCAGCACAAATTATTTTTATACTGGTAGTGTTCTTTAGGTTTTAGGTCTTAAACTGGATTTTTAAGTCACAGTAAACTCAGTAACTACTATGTTTGTAATATTCTATAAACAAATTACACGATCTTAGCAACCACTCAAGTTATAAATATACTGTCAGTAGCATTTTATTCATCTAGCTGAGAGGTTTCATAAGAAGCTAAGGAATTCTGTGTTACTTGGTTGTTGAGATATTTAGAAAAATGTGAAAATTATATTTATATAAATTAATATCATAAAAACAACAAATAATATCCCTTTACCTGCGCTAGACAGATGTCAAATATTAATGCAGTTGAGTTTGCCATTGTGTAAACTTTAAGGTGAAATGTTTTAAAACTTTGTACATAACATGGTTTTGGAATTATTGATGCAAATATGTATAAGCAAAATTTGACACCTGGAGGCGTCACTCAGATGTAATTAGTTAAAAGGGGTCTAAGAAAGAATATTCCCTTGAGGAAAGCTTTGCAAAGTTTAGAGGAAGCTAAGGTATAGCTGTCTACTCCCAGAACAAAGTTGGCTATGGCTGCCAATTAGACTTTAATAGTTGAGAAACTAGCCACTTCATTGCAAAAGTCAAGGACAGTTGGAATAGGTTCTTTAAAGGGGTCTAAGTTTTTGCTTACGGCCCAAAAAACATTCCATTTGCTCTTGTAAATCTTTCTAGCAGAAGCCTTATGGGAAGATAACTAAATGTAATGATTGGGGAGGACAGCCTGGGCTGTTTAGCCATCAGTAAAACTGGAGAAACCACGTGGTGAACTGGAGGACTGATATGTCCAGGTAAATCAGGACTGTTGGGTGAGACAGGAGCTATGGAGTTGGGTCCAGAATCCAGGGTGGATATAGAAGATGAGGCCAGAGGAAGGGAAACCAGATCTGGTGAGGCCAGTAAGAGGCAATGAGGATAACTGTGCTCTTCAACTGGAATGCTTTGTGTAGAAATTTTGGAATGAGGGGTAATGGGGATAAGAGTAAAGAAGTCTGGAGGGCCAAGCATGAACTAGAGCATCTCTTGGTGACTCCCCCAGTGAGGGCGATTAGGGAAAAGAAGCTGCTGCATTTGTTGTTGAGGGCAGAAGTTAAAAGATAGCAGCATAGCTGGTACCACTGACAGAAAATTCTCTTCGCCATGTTGACATTGAGAGACCAGTCATTAGGCATCAGAATGGGCATCCTTAGCTTCTCTGCAGTTACGTTGGATTTCCCCAGCATGTGCATTGCTATTAGAAAGCGAATGGAAAAGATCATCTATTGCCAAATTCTCATAGCTTGTTTGTTGATGTACCAGACTACTGAATTATTGTCTGTATTGCAATTGGCCCAGAAGGAAGAGTGTCCTGAAAAGCCTGCAATGTTAGGAGGACAGGTCTCATCAACAGAACGTCGATATGCATCTTGGCCTCTTCAGGGGACCATGTATCTTGGACTGTCCTTCCCAAGTAGTGCCACCCCACCTGAGCTGAGAGGTGTCTGTGGTCACCATGGCCTTGGGAAGGGCAAGAACAAATTGAAGGCCCTTGTGGAGTTGATTTGAATGAATTCACCATAACAGGTAATTCTTGCATGCTTGAGTGATCTTGATTAACATGGATACATTGTTCTTATTGTTCTTAAAATGTTTTTAATACTTTGCAGCTTTTCTCCCTGGGCCTCAGCTAAAAATGGGCTTTTGCCCAGTTGGACTTTCCCAGTAATCAAATGTCAATAAATAAATAAACAATAAGTAATGGATGTTGGCGAATGGACCATTGAGTTGACAGAGTCCATTGCAGGATTAGCATGTGGAACCTGGCCTGCGGGACAAGGGTGATTGCACCTGCCATGGAACCCAAAGCCTGAAGTATCCTGCATTTGGTAAACACCCTGGAGGCTGTGGTGAGACTAGAAGGCAGTGGTCTGAACTGATAATGACTGGTCCCCACACAGAAGTGTAGGTATCTCCTGGAGCACCTGTTCAGCCAGTCGTCCTTTTATAGAAAGGGCAGAATGGGACTGTAGAGTGACCATCCAGAACTTTGCATACTGAATAAACTGGTTTAGTTTGCTGAGATCCAGAATTGGGCTTAGGTCCCCTGCCTTTTTTGGCACCAAGGAGAATCTTGAATAGGTTCTGGATCCTCTCTGGTCTGGAGGCATCTCTTAGATTATTCTTTTTTCTAGAAACTTTTTTGTTTCTAGAGAAGCTGTTTCCTTCTGACTGACTGAAACATCAGGGATTTTCTTTCCAACAGTTGGAGATGTTGGGAAAATGGTATGATATAACCTCTGGATATAATCCTCTGCACCCATGAATCTTTTGTGATATTTATCCAGGCTGTGTGGTGCAGGGATAGGCGACCCCAGACTGCCTACAGAGATGAACAGTTGGGCCTCCATTCAGGAACACTGATAGAGTCTATCTGAGAAAGAATCTCTAGACCCCCTGGTTATGCAGACCACCTCTGCCATGAGGATGGTGTCCCATTAGAATTTCCCCCTCTGTTCTTTGAGGAACTATCTCCAAGTGTCTCCTGTCAAGGACCCTGGGATTTCTTAATCCACATCTTCCTGCCACCTTGTTGGTTTCTGGAAAAGGGTCTTTGAGGGGTAGAAAAATGTGCACCTATGGCAAACAGGGTCTTTCCCTCTTGTTCATACCTGGAGAGTGTGTCTTTTACTTTGGGACCGAAAAGCAAAGAACCATCAAAAGGCACGTTGACAAAAGAACACTTAAATGGTTCCACAAAGTCACACAAGGGCATCCAGGCATGTCTTCTAATGGATATTTCTGAACCCACAGCAGAATTTAGCAGATGGGGCCCTGTGTTTAAAACTCATGTTGCATATTTGTTTCTGAACATTCCAGAAGCCTCTTTGCTAGGAAAACAAACTTTAATTGCATGCCTTTTGTTGAAGCCAGGATGCATCTTTTGAATACCCTATATTTTTCAGTATTTTGTTACAGAATATGCCAGGAAACTGCAAGATTAATGCACAACAATATATGAAGGCAGAATTAATAAATGCAACAGTAACAAAGGCACTATGCATTCAATACTAAATGGCATTAATGACAATAACAGATATAGTAATAACAATAATACTAACGACAACCACGAGTTTACTACTGCTTGTTCTTCTTACTATATATTAATAATACAAATCTGTTATTCAAGGACTGTCAGCATGACACATTACTTGCACATAAAACTAAGTTATAGTTGAGAACAACTGTCATATTTTCACCTCAACATAAACGTGTGAGACACACAAACAAACAATGGACCATAGCAGAATTTTTGTCAAGCTTGTCTGTTTGACATTGTTATAAATGATAGGTTATGCGGTTTATAGCAGAGGTTCCTTTCTAAAATTTATGTTGTCAGTGTCACTGTAGCAAAGATTTTGGAATGTAGAAGCATGTTAGCATTGCTTGCCACAGCATCATAGAATCTTTGTCTTGATATGCCATGATATATATATTTGTTGACCATGCATGCATGTTTTGCATGCATACTGATAGCTGCTTCATAATTAACCAATCAATAACAGCATTTTCTTGGATAAACTGTGTATTGCATGCCATGTAATGTATTGCAGTAACCTAATGATACTGTATGATAGGCACAGTGGCCATACATGGCTTTTTATTCATATCATCAATACATATTCAAATTAATAACAATACATTGGGAAGGCTGCAGGATTATGACCATACACCTGCTACCCTCAATTTGTTATACAAAGTAGAAATATGCTTTATAGGCCACATTGCCTGGCAATTATGTTTTAATGACCACTGTAATGTATTGTGATATATCTTGAGCAAACATGTCACATTTACAATCTCATATGCTTTAGTCATATTAATGGCATAATATATACTATCTTTTTCATTATTTAGATGCACATCTGATTGTGTTTTATGACAAATCTGTTTTGGACATAACTGTGATGTTTGTTAAACATTTTTTACATTGTTATGTATTGAAATCATGCCTTTTATCACATATGGTGTCAAAGTTGTGTAAGGTCATACAGTACTGTAATATGATATGCAGGAATGTTTCCACCTGTAAATTCTGTCACTTTGTATATGTTAGGTACTCCTAGCTTTTGGGGAACATGTATTATGTATGTATTTTTTTACTGTGTTTAACCTTGGCAGAGAGTGGGACCCTTGGCAGCTCTTCTATCGTCTCAGGAGACATCAACGTGCCAGACCACTACCAGGCAACTCGGACTCCAAGGACCAAGATGATGATGGAGTCAGTGATGTCAGTGTTGAGAGACCATGACCTGCACATGCCATTGTTCCCACTGCTCCCTGTAGAAGATGTCCACCACCACAACAGGAAAACGATTTACTGGACCAGATCCCGGAGGTGATGACAGATATCTTCCAGATGCAGATGAGGAACCTGATAGGGAGTTTTTACAAGGACATGGGGCAGGCCATGAATGACTCCTTCCAGGATATTGCATGTGAGCTCATTCCTGAAGTTCAACCCCATCAGGGTGGCCCCTCAGAATGATAAGTACTGTCTGTGTGATGCAATTATATAATGCTGCCACCGTGGTGCTTGCCATATCCAAAAGGTACTATATAGACACAACTGTGCAGGCATAGCATATTGCTGTCATGCCTTTCTGATATACATCCTACTGTACACTGCACACATCACGTCACATGTGTTATGTTGCTACTGCAGTATGACATACATTACTACATTACACATGCAGTAATCAATTAGATGTGCATGATATGCTGTACCTAATGCATATATTGCTCCATATTGGCAGGGGTGCTACTCCTTACTTATCACTGTATACTTGAGTAGGATGACAGCAACTCACAAACTGCATTATTCTTATAGTTCACACATAAGACAGTGAGATGGGTCCATTTTATTTGCACATGTTATCCATGTGTATGCACTGCACCCAATTCTGTATTGGTTGTGCTGCCTGATGTCTGTTCACCAACATGACAGGTCCTTGCCCATGTGATTTCTGTAACATTGTCATATTATGCTGTCACACTGGCACAGTGGCTTTGTGTATAACATGTAGTGGCAAAAATTGTGCTGTGTTATATCACATTACTGTGGTTACTGTATATATGAGTAGATATCCTTCACATACTTCATAGACAGTCACTGGTCCATTAGTGTATATACAGTGGAGTTGATGCTTTATTTAGCATCATTCATGAATGCCTTGTTTGTCCTTATCTGTTATATTACAACATACATAAACAGATTTTCATACATGCCCATGTTTATGCACTTGGAGTACATATGCAATGATTACATACATGCATGCATTATGGTTGACACACACATGCCCTTGAGATTTGGTACTGTGTACATACAGTTATTCCATTTTCCTGTGCTGTACTGTTGTTCACAAAACTGTCCTTTGATTAGTCTTACACATGGATGATGCTATTTATATCAATAAAGGGTGTTTGTTGCGCCTGTTGTTTTATGTTGGCATCACAGTATATATGTGCATGTGATACTGTAAATTATTTTGGGTAGCTATGCATTTTACTTTTAACAGTTTCACATTACTGTGTCTGTGTCACTTGTAAACTATTATAAACACACCAAAAAGTTTATTATAAAGCTTTTGGGTCTCACACCCTTCCTCAGTACAAATAAAATAAGCACATTCAGCATTTAAATAGGAGATTAAAATCAAATCACATGCTTCAGCCCACCCATTCACTCATTCAACAATCAATTCTTAAAAGAACATCATACATAAAAAAGCTTTTGAAACACATTTAAATATACACAAATGAAACATTCACTTATTAAACATTTCTAATATCAATTCACTTATACAGCAAAGCAAATAAATATTATATTTACATTTTATAACAACAAGTCACAACTTCTCTCTACGTCTTTTAATCAAAATTGGCTTTAAACTAATGGCATTATTCAAACCAGGGTAACAGTCTGCCTGTAATCTAACTATCCATTCAAACTCTTTAAGTTCTAATAAATTATTTGTATCCCCTTTTCTTAAACCTGTTCGTACTATGTCCAATATCCTAAATTTAAAACTATTCTGCTCACCCTTATCTTGAATATGCTTACTTAATGCATTTGTTATAATATTCCTTCTCATATCAGATTTATGCTCTATAATCCTTTCCTTAAGCTTCCTAGTTGTCTTACCTACATAGAACGATGAACATAATGTTCAAGTTGCCAAATACACCACTTGCACCATATTACAATTTGTCAATGCCTTCATTGTAAATACCTCTCCCATAATGGGGTGTTTAAAATAATCTGTACCTTCATATAGATCATCACTTGTACACAGACATGTTTACAGCCATCATTAATGCAGTTTGCCCATGTGACATACATTTTATATTTGCTTCAGTGTTGCCTTGGTGGACTTCCACACTACCCTATGTGGTGAACACATGCATGTGCAATGTGTCCCCTCAGATAAGGTTGTTCAGTTTTACTGTTTGCCTACTTTCTGTTGCTGGCATTTACTCACTGATGTCGGCCTGTGTTGTCCATCCTCCTTTCCCCTTTCAGCTTTGGCATATATGTTGCACAAATACATGACATATGGGGTCTATATGATGCTATTGAATGGACTAAATAGCGAATGCTATTTAGTCGATCCAATACTGTCAAAATGGCAAAATAGCAAAGTCACAGAACATCAAATTTTTTCCCTGGGAAAAAATTTGGTGGGCCGTCTTCAGGACTTTGCCATTTCCTCCACTATGGTGCGATCTCGGAGTTGGTATATTTAAGTGTGGGGGTGTGAGGGGACACAGACCCCCACATGGGGGTAGGGGGTGAAGCCCCCCACTTAAATTTGTGTTTTAGTTTATTTTTTTTTACGGAGCAGCAAATTTTTTTCCTGGGAAAAAATTCGTTATTCTGTTTGTTCAATATTTTGTTGTTTTGATATTATCGGTATGATGAAATATCATTCGTTATTTACATTGTACGATAATATGATATAGACGTGGCATATGTTAACCTTCCTCTGTGTTATCATCATTATCATGTAGTTGCAATGTTACAGTACTACCTTGTACCAACGTTTTGGGCACAAGGTTCTGGCAGTTGCTTGCATTTCATCATTGTTAATTTTTTACTTCTGTGGTGAGCTTTACCCAGGGATTGGCTTTCTTCATTTGTATGCATAAGCTGGCATTACTTATCCAGCATTACTCATACATGACTTACCATATACATAGTATTCCATGTCATTGGTGTGTATGCTGACATTTATTTCTGATAGAATCATGTTAATCCATTGCATGTCACACATACAACACATATGTCTTATCTCTGACATGGCATATGTCTTTGGCTATTGATCCCATTTCGCCTCTCTTTGGTTTGTGTACACTTATTTGGGTATTAAACATCCCCATACGTACTTTGCTACAGCACTGCTGTTTGGTACTGTGTTTGGTTGTTTGCCTTCCATATGCAGGTTTGGAAGTTCTACTCTCCACTTGGCTTCTCCTGCATTTCCTTATCTGGATTTGCTCATCTGAGCTGCCACTTGGCTTATACTTGCACAGGTGACAAACTACGTGATGAGCAGATTCAATATCCACTGTGTACTGCAATCCCCATTTATTTTTCTACACCACATACCTTCCATCAATCAAACACATTTTATGTTTATTTCCAGCCTTTGTCTGTCATACACTGTAATATTTGTTATGTTTATAGCTACTGTTTTGTCCTCCCCCACCTCTTCTTTCCCTGTCTTTTCCATTCATTCTATTCCCACCAAAAATACCCATGCCCCTCTGACTGTCCCTCAGAATTTCATATCTTATCATACCTCTTGTGCATTCCTCTTCTTCATCCTCACCCCTCATCTGCTGTTCTATCACCCTATTTCCTTTGTTGTGTGTTACTTGTGTTCCCCACACTCATTGTTAGTGTTAGCCATGGTGAACAATTCAACCCTTCGCCCTTCAACTTAATTATTTTTTTTATTTAAAATTTTCTGGATTCCATCTGGTTCCATAAATTCTGATGAGTGCATTTATATACATCCTTATACAACTTATGATGATATCCATAATTGTTTGTGGATATGTGTAATTTTATTGATAGTACACACTACTATTCCTTTAGTAATTTTCTGTTAGCTGCATTGAGTTTCTATAATTTCCATACATGTACAGTAAAATCCCCATTATGCAGTACTCAAGCAACTGGCACTCTCAAGCAACCGGCATTTGATTGGCTCATATGCCAGCATACGAGCCAATCAAAAATCCCAGAGGGGAGCCTCTTCTGTTTAATGTGGAACAGCCCACTGTTCTGAATTGAACAGAAGAGGCTCCACTTTGCCATTTTTTATTGGCTGATATGCCATTATACAAGTCAATCAAAAATGGCAAAGCTGAGCATCTTCTGTTCAAAGCAGAGCAGCCTGTTTGCATTGAACAAAATTGTCTCTGCTTTGCAATTTTTGATTGGCTCATATGCCAGTATATGAGCCAATCAAAAATTACAAAGCATATCTCAGGCAACCAGTACATACACTTAAGCAGCATCTACCCATTTCCACAGGTGCTAGTTAAGTGAGACTTTGCTGTGCATGGTAATGTACATCCTGGTTTATTAAATACAGAGTTGATGTGACTGCTTGAGAGTGCAAAGTACTCATGACTGGATGGGAAATAGGAAATTCACCCCGGGGATCACTTCTGTGGCTCTGCTCGACAGTGGCACAGGAAAATAATTTTCTTGGGTGGCAAAAGCCAGGGTACCTTTTAGGCTGGGCTTGCATAGGCCCTAGGGCCGATAGCCTAGTACCTACCTATGAACCTACCTATGAACCTATTGGAGATAAGGTGGATGCAATGCTGGCTATTATTTATGAGGTTCTTTACATAATTAAAGAATATGTCATGGTGATCCTTTGATGATGTAATAAATAATATTAGTAATACATATTTGTTAACCAGGTAAGCCGACTGGACACACAGTCCCTTTTCAGGGTGACCCAGGAACAAGGTCTGGTTATGTGACTTGCTCTAGGTCACACAGTAAGCAAATGAGAGCTGGGAGAATCAAGGTCTATACCACAGGAAGTACAGCTTCCAACCTTAATCACTGTCACAACTTCCAACTGCCAGATGCAGCCATTTTATAGTTCCTAATTTGCTCTGCATGATTTGATCTTATTCCTTATAGGTCCATAGATAGTTACTAGGCATGCAGTGCAGAAGACCATTAAGGAGCCTAGCATAAATTCCCAGTTGCCACAAAGCACTGTTTGTTTAAACAACTTGTTCAATGTAACACAGTAAGCAAATGAATACGGAGGGAATCAAACCTTGTTCCATAGGAAATAGCTCCTTAACAGCTCATAGCCTTAATCCTCTGTGCCATCTTCTGGACTTATGAGGTTGATTTTAGCATACTTAGTTTTTTTTTCATATTCTTTATGGAGCTAAGCTTTTTGTTTTTACTGTTCAATTCGTTTTTTATAGAGTTCCACCAAATGGTTTGTTTTGAAACTCAGTAATGTATTTGTGGTGAATACAGATATGAACCCCTATAAAAGAGCTGAGCTGACCACTGAAGGTTGTAACAATGGGTGACAAACAGATATGGTTTGTTTATGAGACCAAGATCAAATATATTCATGCCACTAGTGATGGCAGATAACCTTTTAATTTTGAAGTGGTGCATTATTTCTGCCACAGGTTGGAGCTAGGAGTCCCAAAAGCTACAATATTGCACTTTTTGGCATTGAGCTTGAGCCCGTGTTAGTACAAGTGTGAGCTCATGCTTGAGTGCATACATGTAAGGGGGGACTTGAAGATGACTCCTAGCTTACAGATCTCCATGAACTTTGGTAACTAGGGATCTTTGTTTGATAAAGGGAAATCTGAGAAGTAGATGTCAAAACACCAGAGGGTCCCAGAACAGATCCCTGTGGAGCTCTACTGGTCACCTTCTTGCTCTCAAAGTAGACATCTTCTACTCTTTCTGTGTGGGTCCTGTCTGTAAGCCAGTTTGCTGTCCACCTAACCACATATGGATCAGTTTGGAGGTCCTTCAACTTGCTTATTATATTTGCATTTTTGAATGAGAGACGGGTATGAAAGAAAGCTCTTTATTTAACACACTAATCTGTGCTTCACTCAGTTCATGACTAGAAATGTTGACCACAAGAGAGCAATTCATACCATTAGAAGTTAATTCACTTTCTGTTTCTTTCTGTCTCTTTTCAATAATCTCTATAGGTGTGGCGGATGTGACCTGATTAAAATTGACAGCTCTGGAAAAAACGGAATGTGCATGTATTACTATTAGGCTTTGTTCCTAAATCAAGTATACATTTAGCACTTGCCATTGCTGTGTCACTCCCATTATTTATGTTGGAAGGTGAGTGTGTTGTCAGGGAATATGAGTCACTTACTACATCTCCTTGTTGAAGTTTATCTATTGATACTGTATCTCTGTTACTCAGTGTCGTATTCTTATCACTTTGCGTATTCAAACTCTGCCCATGTATCTCATGTATTGCATGTGAACTATTTGCTATTTTAATTACTCCTCTGGATGTAACTGCATCCTGTTTTTTTGTGTCTTTGCCCAATCCAAAATATTTCCAGATTTAAAGTCCTGAAAATCGCTAGCCACTTTGTGACTCTTCAATAATTTGAGTCTGTTCTCATATTGACTGAGACTCTGTTGTAATGCTTCAATCTTGTTCAAAAAGTCTCTGATAAGGCTGCATCTTCCAACTCCATCTACTTTTGTGTTATCAGCTTGGCTGCTTGTTCCTCCACAGGTTTAAAATAATCTATAAGCAGCTTGATGTACTTAGTTTGTTTCCAAATTCATTGCTTGCCAGCGTGGTAGCAAATCAGGATATGCATTTCTGTAGGTCAGCAAACATTTAATTCGTAAGCTTCTTGGAACAACATTATTAATGGAAAAGGCTACAAGGTCAGGGACATAGCCGTACTGTCACAGAGAGACAAGAATTGAGAAGAACTAAGGGATGACCCTACTTCTCTAAGAGGAGGAGATTGGATGACGAGACTTCAACAGATTTGGATTGTTCAGAAGGAACTAGTTATCTCAGATGTTTACTGACATATAGTAATGACATTCTTGAGTTATGTGATATTGTAAAAAAGAATTGATGTATTGTGACCATGGATGAAGATTTGAAGATAGTAGTAGGTGAGACTCCACACTTCTGTTTTCAAAATAAGAAGAACTTGAAGAGGCTATAAAAATGGTAATGTTCAAAACTATGTGAGTGAGAGGAAGGACACAGGCTTGTACTTTTATTAATAGCAATAATTCATTTATACATCCCATCACAAACAGAACTTATAGGCTGAATAACTATGTGGACTGCAATAGCAAGAATTTGATATACCTGGCCAGCTGTACTTGGTGTCAGGGTTTTTATGTTGGCAAGACAAATAGATGCTTCAAGGAATGGATTCTCTGTCATTTAAGTGACATAAGAAATAAGAATAAATTAATGCACTCTCACAACACATAATATCAAATTAAGGGCACAAATTTTATTTCATGGCACTGGAATTAATACTGGATGACTTGAGAGGTGGAGATATTGTAAATAAAACAGAAATAATAGAGACAAGGTGGATAGCTGACTTGAAAGCCAACCATCCCCCCGGGACTGAATGATATAATCCCATTGAAGCCTATACTGCAGGGGCGGCAGCTGCAAAGATGACATTTCATTGGTTGGTCATATTTTGAAAAAGAGGAATTAATTACCTGTTATTTATGGTCTGAAAAAGGCCTCAATAGGCTGAAAGTGCTCATCCAGGATTTTAATTTTTATGATTTTTTTAATAGTGTTTTAACAATAAATCTCTGTGGTGGCATCTTCAGAATTAGGAATAATGCCATTATTTTTGATGAAAGACATGGGTTCTTCAAGATTGTTGAAGGTTTTAATTTCATTCTGAAGATGGATTTTGATTTTAGCTAGAAATAATACAGACTAAATATTGTTCAGTATAAGAGTTTTTACAAGAGGCTAACATTTCCTCCTCGTGTTTATCACTTTGATTGGATGGTCATTGTCAAATCTGGTAATGTCTTGCTTATATTTTAAAGGGGATTTCCTCCAGGCATTTTTAATAATCAGGTCTTTATCTACGTATGATAGGAATTTAATTACTATAGACTTTGGTGGAGATGAAGCAGTTGGAATAGGCTTACCTACTGCTCTGAGGGCTCTTTCAATGCCAAATGATAGTCCCTCTTGTAAATTTTAAATCTCAGGAATCCAGGAGTTTAAAAAGAAGACATATCATCTCCTTTAGATTTTTCAGGGAGTCCAAAGAGTCTGATATTATTCTACTCTCTCTCTATTCTCTAGATTGTCTAGCTTGTTAAGAAGCCATGTAGTTTACTTAAGTAGAAAGTTTGTTTGGGTATTGTCTTCCTTTAAACTGCCATCTATATCACTCAGGGCTGTTTCCATATCATACATTTTGAGTTGTTGTTGCTAAAGAAGCTCTTTAAAAATATCTGTTTGCTTAAGACAAGTCTTCCTTAAATTTTCTAAATTTTGTTGAAAGCCAAGCCATCCATTTTCAGAGATAATTCCTGTAGTGTAGAAGTCACTTGTATATCTTTCTCAGGAGAGTATCTGAGTGTGTGTCTAGAGTTGTTCATTTTCTTTTGATGGAATTATCTCCAGATAGTATGACAGGAAAATTGTTGAATATTTCTCCCAAAATTGAGAATAATGTAGCTAATAATACTATTTATAAGTTATGAAAAAAATTACTAGAAAAAGTAACTGTTTTCCTGTTTTTTTTTATGAATTTCTACAGAGCTCTGAAATTTTGCTGCTTTCAGTTGTCCATCTTGGCTCCGCCCCTAGTACTGTTCCTTTTTGACATCTATTTCTCCATGATCAAGGGCCTCTAGCTGACCAAGTTTGCAGATGATTGCAAAGTGAGAGCAGTCACAGAATCCCCCATGGCACAATTACCCTCCAAGAAGACCTGATACAGATGGATAATTGGTGCCACAGCCACAGTCTAAAACTCACTTCCAAGAAATGAATAATAGTATCCTTGGGGAAGACAGCTATTCCTGGAAACTACCACATTGAAAATACACCATTACGAGTAGACTCAGTTAGGGATCGGGAATCTGGGAATGTATGTAGGCAGCAACCTGGCCTTTGACTATCATGTGTTTATGGTGGTAAGGAAATTATTCTGTATTACGGAACTTATAAGCAAGGGTATGTTATCTAGGTCCAAGGTTATCATTGTTCCACTCTACTCAGTCCTCATTAAACCAATCATTCAGAACAATGCCCTTTTCGTTATGCACCTTATCAGCTATATGCAACAACTGGAGAGTCTACAGAGGTTCTTCACAAAAAGAATCATCATCATCAACCCCCTTTTTCCCATTTTTTCTACATGGGGTCAGGGTGTCATGTTAAATGTTGCCTTCCCTCTCAATTCAATGCCACACTCCTGCCTTCTTTGATACACATGCCTGACTGTCACAGATCTTCTCACACACAATCCATCCACCCCTTTGCTGGATGCCCTCTTTTCCTCTTGCCTTCTTCCTGTCTGTCCCAAATCTTCTTTACCAGATTGCCTTCTGCTTTTCTGCACATGTATCCAAACTACTGTAATCTGTTCTCTTTGATCTTTTCTGCAATTGGAACTACTTTGGCTTCTGCTCTTATGCCCTGATTTCTTCATCTGTCCCACAGTGTGTATCCTACCACCCATCTCAGGCACTTCATTTCCATTACTTCTATCTTCTTCACTTCCTTATCTGCTCTACCTTTACTGCCCAGGTTTCTGCACTATACAGTAGTACTGGTCGCACCTCTGTTTTGTACACCTTACTTTTCACCTTCTAGCAGTCTTCTGTCATACACTGTATCTGAAACTCTATGTCAGTTGGACTGCAGCACCTCTGATTCTAGCTCTGACCTCTTCATGCAGACTTCCCTTCTCCTCAACCATCCCTCCCAGATACTTGAAGCTGTTAACCTGTTCCACTATCTTCCCTTCTATCTCATTTCTCAGCTTCTTCTGATGTCCACCAGTTGGATTCTCTTACCACTGTCTTATCTGTCCTCAAAAAGAATAAAGTGTGTAAACAGCATGTCCAATGTAGACTGTCGCAAAGCTTTGTTCCTTATCCTGTAGGGTGCTGAGTGGTGATCTATGCCTGGTCTACAAAGCATCCTCTGATCCCAGTCTGATGGACCTGTTGCACATCTGCAAAACGAATAGTATTATAATTACCCAATATAGGGACCTACACCTCACCTGCAACATAAATAAGACATCCTGGAGGGACAGGTATATGTATCAGAAACTAATCCTTCTCTGAAACAGGCTTCCCATCAATGTCAAGCAGAGTTCTTTCATAACCCAATTCAAACATATGTGGGCTAATGGGTAGGGAATCAGAAACTTACTCCTGGTATGGCACCTGTATCTCTAATAGATTGAGACAGCATGTAAACACTTGACCACCAATGTCCAAGTCTACATATACTACGTAAGACAATCCTAGAGCATTAATCTGCCAGAAACATTTGGGAAGCAGGGCTAGACTTTAAAAGGTCCCCTAGATGTCATCATTGGGTCTATATCAAATCAATGAAAATCCATTACATTGAATACCAAAACAGCGACACGTATTACTCGAACCGCAAAAATACCAAATGCACTAAACCGCAAAATTTAAAATATTGAACGTTCATAGTCGGCCAACCCCACCACCTGCTACATACTACCTACCCAAACAAAATAAATAAGCCACATACATACACTAACCAAACCCTACTCCTAACCCTAAAGTAAAGCACCAAAACTCAACTTCTAACACTACACTAAACCCCACATACACAACTATCTATGCACTATCCTTAACCCCTCCCTAACCCTAAGGTCCATAACTACTGCACACTTTCCCTATGTGGATATACCCAAACAAAATAAATAATACACATAAATACATTTAACAAAACCCTACTTCTAACACTGCACTAAATCTTACACTGGAATCATAGATAAACTTACCAAGCTGGGCATTAATCCCTACGTCACCCAATGGGTAGCTAACTGGCTTATGAACCCACACTGTAAAAGTAGCCGACTCCAAATCCAGCTCCAGACAAGTGACAAGTGGAGTACCTCAGGGTTCAGTCCTGGGACCACTCTTGTTTGGCATCTACTTCTCTGAAGTACAGGCCAACACTAAGGGACTCTGGCTAACAAAGTTCGCAGATGACTGCAAAGTGGGAGCCATTATTGAATCCCCAAATGATGTGGATACTCTACAAAAGGGCCTTACTGAAACAGATGCTTGGTGCCAGAGCCATGGGCTCAAGCTCAATGCCAAGAAATGTATAGTTATCCCCTTTGGGAAAAAACATGTATCTGTGAATTACCATATAGGTGGCAGTACACTAAGCACCGAAGGTGTGATAAGAGACTTAGGGACACAGGTGGACAGTGGTCTCACCTTCGATAACCACATAGCCGCAACAGTCAGGAAATCCTTCTATGTGGCACACCTCATCACTAAGCGCTTTTCATCCAGAAAAAAGGAGGTCATTGTCCTACTGTACTCATCCCCTCATTAGACCCATTATAGAATACAACGCCCCGTTTGGTATGTACCTCTCAAGACATCTGCAACAACTGGAAAGGCCACAGAAATACCTCACTAAAAGATTCACAGACCTAAAGCAGATGCCCTATGATGACCTCCTTAAAAAACTCCAGCTATACTCTGTCGCATATCGTCTACTCAGAGGCGATCTCTGCTTAACATACAAGGCCATGTCAAACCCAGAGCTGTTGGACATTCTACACTTAAAGAAATCCCAATCCCTCAGAGCCACACGGTCTAGGGATCTAAGCCTTGTCATCACAATAAACAAAACATGCTGGAGGGATAGGTTCCTGACCCAGAGACTCCCCAGACTCTGGAATAGATTGCCCATACATGTCAAGCAGAGTGCCTCTTTGGCCCTCTTCAAAAGGAACCTTGACGATTGGATGGGAGAAAGGAAATTCACCCCAGGGATCACGTCAGTCGCCCTGCTAGACAGGGGTCCAGGGAAGTAAATAGTGTGGGAAGAAATAGCCAGGGAATTGTTATGGCTAGGCTTGTATAGGCCCTAGGGCTGATAGCCTAGTACCAACCTATGAACCTATGAACACACATTACCTATCTATACACTTACCTTAATCTGCATCCTAACCCTAAGGTCTGTAACTATCGCGCACACACCTTATGGAACTATACCGTAGACGGGCCAACCAAAACACTTCAACATTTCGAATTTCGCAGTTTTGCACGTTCGACGATTACATATTTTGTGCAATACGTGTCAATGATTTTTTATTCGCGTAAACGGAGTTTCGACAATCTAATAGGAACCCGTCATCATTACCCTAGTAGTCACTTATGAACCATTAATACAGAACAATATGATACAAAACAATGGAGTACTACTACTCAGTATAGCTCAGTACAGTGCAACCCAATATATTGCAGTTCACTAGCAGCATAGGTCAACACAATACAGTATTACTGGGATGAAGTAAACAGTAAGCATGGGTGCTGCTGCACAATAAATCAACAATGTCACAGGAAGTAATATTACAATGTGGTGACCAATGTAGTATCAATTATTAGTACATAAACAGGCAGCAAGCATGGATACCACAGCACACTATTCCAAGCACCATAGATACAGCTGTATACAAGACTTCATGTAATATTTAGCACAAAAGAAAAAAATGTTCCAAGATTCTGTAAGATATACAGTAGGCAAACTGTTACAAAAGAAGCGGAGTACTATGGACACAAATGTCAAAAAAAGCATTACAGCAGGCTAATGTGCCAACATAATAAATACAGTGCAGAACAGTAAAAGAAATGCAACAGGGTATGTGAGGCCGCAGTATATAAGGTTACTAAAAATTTATAACAGAAAGTATACAATACAGCAGAATGGGATGACACTATCATAGCAAGGCTGCACTACAACAGTGCAATAAATAATCAGCCACAGCACAGATACACTACAGCAGGACAAACGTGAATATGTTACATAGGTTTGTAGGTTCATAGATGTGTACTAGGCTAATGGCCCTGGAGCCTTTACAAGCCTAGCCCATAGAGGCACTGGAGTGATCCCCGGGGTGAACTTTCTATTTCCCATCCACTCATCAAGATTTCTCTTGAAGAGGGTGAGTGAGGTGCTCTGCTTGACATGTATGGGAAGTCGATTCCAGAGCATGAGCAGTCTCTGGGTTATGAACCTGTCCCTCCACATGTTATGTTGATTGTAATAATAAGGTTGAGGTCTCTGGAACGTGTGGTGCGGAGGGCTTGGGATTTCTTTAGAAGCAGCATTTCTAACAGAGCTGGGTCAGACATGGCTTTGTAAGTCAAGCAGAGATCGCCTCTTAGTAGATGATATGAGACAGAGAATAGTCTGAGTCTGTCCATGAACAACATGTGTTTAAGGCCTAGGATCCTCTTCGTGAGGTACTTTTGTGGCCTTTCCAGCTGTTGCATGTGTCTAGTGAGGTACATGCCAAATGGGGCATTATACTCAATAATTGGCCTAATGAGGGAAGAGTTTGGGTTGGGAGGGTGGCCTAATGGTTAAGGTGATTGCCTTACAAATACAAGGTGCAGGATTTGAGTCTCACAAGGGATAACTGGCTAGACTTAAAATGGCTCGCAAGGGCAGTTAGCTTAGTACTAATCTATGAAAATATGAATCTATGAACCTATAAGAGTAGAGAGAGGTGAGGACCTCTTTCTTCTTGGATGCAAAACCCTTGGTAATGAGATGGGCTACACAGAAGGACTCTCTGACCACAGTGGAAATGTGATGGTCAAAGGAGAGGTTGCTGTCAACCTGTGTCCCAAGATCTCTTATAACGCCTTCAGTGTTCAGTGGGCTCCCATCAATGTGGTAAGTAGTAGAAAATGACTTTTTTCCAAAGGGGATGATGACGCATTTTTTGGCATTCAGCTTAAGAACATGGTTTCGACACCAGTTACTGGTCTCAGTGAGGCCTTTCTATAGGATGTCTACATCACTTGGGGAGTTAATAATGGTTCCCAGCTTGCAGTCGTGTATGAACTTGGTCAGCCAAACTCCTTCCGTGTTGGCCTGGACTTCTGTGAAGTAGATGACAAACAGGAGAGGACCCAGGACTGATCCCTGTGGGAGTCCACTCGTGACTGGTCAGCAGTCTGACTTCGAGTCCTCTACTTTCACACTGTGGGTTCCATCTGTGAACCAGTTTGCAACCCACCTTGTGATATAGGGGTCGATGCCTAGTTTGGTGAGTTTATCAATAATTCCTGAGTGGAGAATAGTATCAAAGGCCTTGGTCAGATCAAGGTAGGCTGTATGAACTGCCTTGCTCTCATCCACAGCTATGGTGACTAACTCAAAAAGTCAACCAGGTTGAGCAGACATGATCTACCATTCACAAAACCAAATTGCATGGAATGTAAAGTTTGGAGATTCCATATATCCTTGTTAATAAGGTCCATGATGATGCACTCCATAGCCTTAGATATGAGACTCATCAGCTAATGGGGTGATAATTCCCAGGGTCTGTAGTCACTCCCCCTTTATGGAGAGGGATGACTGTAGCAGTGCGCCATTCGTTAGGGACAAACCCTGAAGTGAGGCTGTGATTGAACAAAGCACACAGATCTGGTGCCAGTTCACTTTGTAGTTTATATAGAACACATCTAGGGATATTGTTGAGTCCCATGGAAGCTGTATTCTTGGCTTTGGACAATTCAGCTTTAACCTGTGCTGCAGTAATGCTGGGTGCCTTGCATTCCTCTGGTATTGTGATTTTTCCTTTGGGGGGAGAGAGAGGGGTAAAGTTGGCACTGAATCTGTCAGCCAGTATGTTGCCATTATCTGTTGGCTTAGTATAGGAGGAATGAATCCACAAAAAGACGCAAGTGAGGCCATGTGCACGGACTGAACCAATGATACAAAGTTAACCAAAAAAGTCCAGCACAAATAGACTGGATTAAGAATAAACTTTTATTACATAAAAAGTGGCTAATCCAAATCCGACAAACCGGTTTCGGCTTCAAATAGCCTTCCTCATTGTTAATCCATACAAAAACACACCATGTTTAAATAATACATCCTAAATTGCCCATGTCTTCCTATTGGTGCATGCCAAATTAACTATGCTCATTCAGGCCAGGTTTAAAGAGAGCTCCCAACCTTACTATCCAACCTGATTCTTTTTCATTCAGTTTGGTATGCCACCCTGTCTTGCACATTCTATTCCCCTGAATTTTATCTATGATGGTGAATTAAAATTTGGCAGTCTGATGGGTTAAAGTGTGTTTATAAAGAGTATTTGTGAGCCTTTTATTCCTCATGTCACTTAAATGCTCACTGATCCTAAATCTTAATGGACGTGAAGTTTGTCTGACATAAAAGGCAGAACAAAAGTATCTAGCTAGATAAATAACCCAATCACTACTGCAACTGCCCATAATATTGATTGTGTATATTTTGGAGGTATTGCTACTAGTAAATTCCTTAGTTTTACACGTGTGCACATGCACTACAATGTCCACAAGGAACGCTGCCTGTCAACCTATCTCCAAATAAAGTAGTTTGAGGAAGATTGGTGGTGGAGCCCTTCTTATAATGAGTGAGGTATGAGTTGATTGTCCTTCCCCTATGATAAGAATATAGACATTGAGGGGGGAGAATATTGGCTAGTTTCTCATTGACCAACAAAATGTTCCAATGATTATTTATAATATCTCAAAATTTGTTTGTGTTACGACCATAGGTGGTAACCAAGCAGATATTCTGAGATGTATTTTTATCCTGTTTCTCCTGTTTTGGTCGATATTGTAACAGGTTCTCATAGTCAGATCTAGCAGCATGCATACTGGCACCATGTATGGTTCCCACCTGGTATCCCCTGCTGAGAAATCTGTTAAATAAATAATTTCTCCCAGAATTGTAAGCTTGATTAGTGGAGCAGATACGGTTGATATGCAAAAACTGAGATTTTGGTCTATTGCGAATAATATGGGGTGGATGATGACTGGTAGCGTGAAGCAACATGTTGAATTGAGGAAATTTTCTAAATGTTTCCATCTGTAATGTGTTATCCGAATCCCTACTTATCAACACATCCAAAAATGTGATCTTGTTCATATCCCAGTTCAAAGTGAAATGGATGCCCCATTTATTTTCGTTTAGGTAGTCAACAAACTGCAGTACATAAGAGGCATCCCCTTTCCACACCATCCAGCAATCATCTAAGAAGCGATGCCAGATGTCCATATTATCCAAAAATAAACTGTGAGATGTATCATAAATTAGCTGCTCCTCTATGTACCCCACGAGCAGGTCTGCATAAATGGGGGCAAAGGATGCTCCCATTGCAGTGCCTCTGACTTGCCAATAGCATTCATTCTGAAAACAGAAAGCATTTTTAGTTAGAACGTGTTCTGTAAGGCAAGTTAGCAGGGTATTGAAACCTTGTGGATAGAGGTTCACTTTATCTAACAGTATTGTATAGCTTCTAAACCTACCCAATGAGGTATATTCATATAAAGGGCTGTCACATCCAGGGTGCAAAGTAGCCAACTTGGTTCAAGTTGGGTGTCCCCAATGATTTGCAGGAATTGGGTTGTGTCCTTGAGTCTGGACCCGACCAGTGGTAATAGTGGTTGTAAATATGTAGTAAATATTTAGAGAGGAATGCTGACAATGGTTCCATTAAAGTTCCCTTACCCAAAACTAATGGTCTACGTGGTGGTTCCTTAGGATCTTTATGTATTTTAGGTAATAAGTATAAGTATTGTGGTATGGGGTCAGGAACCATAAAATGATGTTTAGTTTCCTGTGTAATAATGCCTTCTTCATGTGCCAGTTGTAAAAACCGGTCTATCTCTTTCTTAAACTTGAAAGTCGGGTCCAGATGCATACACATGTAGAAAAGGCCGTTAGATAATTGTTTCTCAGCCTCCCTATCCATCACAACGACAGCCCCTCCCTTGTCAACCAGTAAAATAACTAAGTTGTGATAACTAATCCACCAGAGAATGCATGGGGGGATGTTGTGTTGGAAGAGTTAGTCACTAATCCCAGTATGGAACATAATTGTGTGCCTTGGTGTTTAATCAGTTGAAAACTATTTTTGGAGAAAATGTATGATTGAGTTTATATAGTTGTAGTTTGGAGGATAAATGCACAGCAAGTTCATTGTTAGTGAGGTGCTATTCTTTTAATGGACTTAGGAACTGATCTTTGTTGATGGGTGCTAATATCAATGGATTTCTAGACCAGTAATCACAATGCTTGATTTTTTGATTAACCAGTTTAAGGGAATGATAAATAGGAAGACACACCATTTTGAAAAAATAGCAGTCTCCAAGAGATCTTGAAAAAATGTTAGTGGACCTCCCCTGTGCAGTGTGCATGCTGCTTTCAGCAAATATTACTAACACATTTGCTTTACTGCCTTCAAGTTCAGTCTCATCAGAAATGTTTTAAAATTTTCTGTTGCTGACAGTAAGCCTGATTTTAATGTTTTCCAAAGTGCTTCTGTCAATCATCATCCTATCCTCCAGTAACATAGAGAGGTTATCATCCTATCAGCAATGAAGAGAGGTGTTATGTCTGTTCCTTAGTGCCACCCTCCAGTGCTTTAATCTCTTTTAGTGCAAGAAGATGCCATATTTCCAATGACCAAAGTGTCTGGCTTCTGACCCACAGACCAGTGCCATCTACATTTAAAGTTGGACCCTAATTGTCTTCAGACCAGGGAACTGTTCATTACCTCCCTGCTAGTAAGGAATGCTACTTGTTTTAATGAGCTTTTGTTTCATCTTTTAATTCAGAACAAAATCAGTCACAATCTTCTTTTTCTTTCGACTTTTCCCAGTTAGGGGTCACCACAGTGGATCACCTGTCCGCTCATGAATGGCAGTGGAGTTTTACAGTGTCGAGTTGCCAGCCCGGTACCCAACTTTCCACAGAAGGCACACACACACACATGCACTCATACCTAGGGCCAATTTAGAGTGTCCAATCCACCTACAGCATGTCTTTGGAATGTGGAAGAAAACTGGAGCACCCGGAGGAAACCCATGTGACCACAGGGAGGACATGCAGACTCCACACAGAAGGCACCCCAGCCGAGGATTGAACTGGATAACTTCTTGCTGTGAGGTGACAATGTTAACCACTGCACCACCATCACAATCTAGTTAAGTTAAAAAATAAATAAATAAATATCTTCAGGGACAAAAGTAAGGACTCAAAGTCTATGCATTCAACAAAATTAGCAAACTATTTTGAGAAAAAAAACAATAATTAAAAATAAAGTTTTCTCTTTTCTGTCCTGCCCTCATTCTTATTCAGTATTCTCTGTATTCTTGACAGAATGATCAGCTGCTCATATTGTTTAGCTAGGATATTGACTACTATATACCACAAGCCACAAGGCCTATTTACTTTTGTGCTTATCTCTGGCTCCGTTATCTAGGCTTCGTCATTAAATTTGGGTGATCTCTTAAAATAATTTGTGGACTTCCCCTATCATAGGGTACTCCTATTGTTTCCATTCCTGAGTAATAGCATTTTTGCCATTAAAAACATTAAGGAATAAATGGCCTCTCAGCTTTTGCCCACTTACCCCTCAATTCAGCAAGAATGTAGCTTGATTAAAGTTCATTTTCCTGGTCATAACTCTTCTAACAACCCCCTGCACCTGAACTCTGAATTGAATCATCTTAGTAAACTCCTAAAAAAAGTGTCTTCAAGTCCCAAAGTCTCCCAAAGTATACACTGAACAGTCACTAGATATCCATGGATATATAATACTTGGATAAAAATATTTGTGAAGGCATTTCCACCTTCTTCTTTTTCTTTCGGCTGCTCCCATTAGGGGTCGCCACAGCGGATCATCTGTTTCCATTTCTTCCTGTCCTCTGCATCTTGCTCTGTCACATCAGTCACCTGCATGTCCTCTCTCACCATATCCATAAACCTTATCTTAAGCCTTCCTCTTTTCCTGTTACCTGGGAGCTTCATCCTTAACATCTTTTTCCCAATATACTCTGCATCCCTCTTCAGCACATGTCCAAACCAATGTAATCTCACCTCTCTGGCTTTGTCTCCAAACCTTCCAAACTAGGCTGACCCTCTAATATATTTATTCCTAATCCTGTGCACCCTCTTCACACCCAGTGCAAATCTTAACATCTTTAACTCAGCCATGATCTTAACATCTTTAACTCTGCCATGTCCACCTGAATATTCAAAACTTTTTTGATCATCTGGCTTCTTCAACTCCTCATCAAACCCTTTTCTACTCTTTTGGAAGGATCTCTCTCACCAAATAATCTTAGCTGTTCATTACACCTCATACCCTTTTCTCTCAACATAGCATATGTTTGCTATCACACTGATACCTACTGAAGAAATAACTTAGTCATTGATAGTCCTGTCAAAATCTGCTTTAAAATCTCCACCAGCCTTCTATAAATTAAATATTCCCCTTGACTGATACTCAGGTTTGCCACACAATCTGAGACCATGTTTCCAGTCCATCATCCCTTACAACTGTTCACAGCATTTCAACTTTTCACCCACTTGCTCTTGAACATGCCTTTTGGAGTAGGTAGGCAGCGTTAATTCTTAATATTATCAGTTACAATAATTTTCTCAAGGCCTCAATATCTAATGCACTCTTGGAAGAGTTCAACCTATCTGACACCACTTCCAGAACCCTAGTACCCTAAATAAGTTCTTAGTTTTATAACATTACACATGGCGTTTTGTTTCCCTCACAATGAATGTGAATAAAAAACTTGAATTTCTCAAAAGATCCTGCACTGACTGTGGCTTAGTGCCACTGGCTCTCAGTGTATTAAAACTTTTTAAACTCTTTTATTTGCCCTGAAGGTGTCCTTATATGGACACCCTCTTATGGCTATGCATGGTCTGGTTCCCCATTTTGTTGATGTACCAGACTACCAACATATTGTCTGTTTGAATTGCAATCTCCCCGGAGGGGAGAGCACCTTGAAAGGCCTACAATGCTAGGAGAACTGCTCTTATTTCCAGGAAATTGATGTGTGAATTGGCCTCTTCTGGAGCCATGTATCTTGGACTGTCCTTCCCAAGAAATGTCCCCACATGCCAGTTGGGAGGCATCTGGGGTCAGTTTGGCTACTGGTAGAGAGAAAGCAAAAGCCCAGCCTTGAGAAACTTCATACAAAGAGATCCACTAAAGAAGGTGTTTCTTGCAGACTTGTGTGATACTGACTGGAGCACACAAAGGCTGCTAAAGAACAGACCACTGAACTCACACAATCCACTGAAGAATCCACATATGAAATCTGGCTAATGGAACCACAGTAACTGTGGCTGCCATGGATCCTAAAACTTGCAAGACTAGTCATGCTGGAAGAGAATAATGGAAGATCACTTCCAAAATCTCTGATCTGAGAGTTTGTACTCTTGTTGGAAGAAGTGACACTATTTCATTGACCGTATCTAGATGAGCAATTATGAACTCCAGATTCTGTGTATGTGTCAGCTGTGACTTGTTGTAGTTGACTGTAATGCCTAGATGGTGACATAACTGAAGCAAGTAGTCCCTCACTTGTATACATAGATGCCATGTCAGCACAGTCAGGATCCAGTCATTTAGTAAGGAAACACCTGGAATCTCAGCAGCCTCACATGAGCTGCTACCACCACCATGCATTTGTTGAACACCCTAGGGGCTGTAGTGAGTCCAAAGGGCAGTGCTCTGAACTGGTAATGAATGTCTCCCAGCTGGAAGCATGGATATGTTCTGGATTGTCTGTTTATTTTGATGTGATAGTACACATCCTGAAGACCTATTTAGCACATTCAGTCATGCTTTTATAGCAGGAGTAAAATGGACTGAACCATGACCATCTGGAACTTTGAATATTTCACATACTGGTTTAGTTTGCTGAGATACAGGATGGGTCTAAAGTCCCCTATCTTTTTTGGCACTAAAAAGAATCTTGAGTAGGTTCCAGACCCTAAATGATCTAGCAAGACATTTTGGATGATACATTTTTCTATCAACCTTTCTATTTCCAGGGCTGCTGCTTTCATCTGATTGGGTTGAACATCAGGAATCTTTTTCATTTTTATAGGGAGGTTTGGGAAAATGGTATGAAGTAACCTCTGGATATAATCCTCTGCACTCAAGTATATCTTGTGATGAATGCCCAGGTTTCTGGGTGCAGAGACAAGTGCCCCCTGACTATCTACAGAGAACAGCAGACAGGCAAACTTTCAGGAATGCTGGTACCTGAAACCCTGGTTCTGTGGGCCACTTCTGCCATGAGGATGGCATCTTCCATTTGAGTCCCCCCCCTCTTCCCATGAGATAACCTTATCCTCATGAGTCTTGGAAAGGCCCTTGGCACTTGTGAAATCACATCTTCTTACCATCTTATTGATTCTGAGAGAAAGATCTCAGAGGGGTACAGAAATGGATACTAAAAGCAGATAGGGTCTTTCTATCTTGCTCACTTCTGTAGATCATTTCCTTAATTTTTGAGGCTAAATAAGGATGATCCATCAAAGGGAGCATTGATGAATGAAGACTTGAAGGGCTCTGCAAAATTGCGCAGGCACATCCAGGCATGTCTCAGAATGACTACGCCTGAATATACCACCACTAAGGTACCCCCAGCAGCATGAGATAACAGCCTCATGATTGAGTTGGTAATGGACTGAAGGGTGACCAGTTACAAAGAAGCATTCTTCTGGTCCCCCACAGACATGGACCTCGAAATATATTTGGATAATTCCTTGGTTAAATCTATTTGTAGTCTGGTAAAGTTTCCCAGGTAATTCAACAACTGCAATGCAAAGGTCACTGAAGCATAAACACGCTGGCCAAATCTGTCCATGGCCCTAGACTCCCTATTAGGGAGGTGGACAGATGAGCTCTGCTCTGTGACCTGTTTTTTGGTGGCTGTCACCACAACCATGGCATCTACAGGGATTCCCTTACTCCAGCAGACTCTGCACTTTGGGGGAGCTAAAAACTTATCTGGATGCCTAAGGATAGGCTTCACAGTATCCATCTCCTGCCATGCATGGCATACGACTAGGTCTATCAACTGATCTGCTTGTGAGAACACCTAAAAAGTAGCTGGGCCAGACCCAAAAACCTCCAGAAACACTGACTTACCCTGGGAAGGGGGTTCAGAAGAGCTCCCACCTTTCTGCTTGAGAAGCTCCAGAATCTCTCCAAAGGAGATGTCACCAGCTGAGGATATGGGGGACCCTTGGTGAGAGACTCTGGGGGGGGGAACTAGATGTCTCCTTTTAAATGTTTTCTTCCTTGGGTCATCATGAGTGGGTGGTCTGGTGAGGTATCAGAAGTAATAGAGGAGTCCTGAGGGAGGACTGACTGAAGGCTTGCTCAGGTTGGCTGCTACATTGTTATGAACCTGAGAGGCTCAGAGCTCAAACTTGATGTAGGAACACAAATGGGATCCGAGGGAGGTAAGGATGTCTTCTCCCTCTTGGTAAAGAGAAAGCCTTCTCCAGGTAGAAGGTCCAGGGAAACAACATCCAATCGCACCAGTGCCAAAGTAACCTGTGTTGCCTCACACCGAATCCTCACAGACCTCTGTCTCAAGGTGGGAGTCGTACCCAAGCTGCCCTGTGCTGAGACTCCAAGGGGAAAGGATGGCTCCAACAGCTTTGGAGTTATCCCTAACCCCTTGTAGACAGCACCAGTGCTTCGGCCCCAAGATGTATCCTGCTCTGAAAGATTCAGAAGTAGATGACTCAAGGACATTGTCGGAGTGGAAGAACAACTTGTCTTCTGACCTGACAAGAACACTCCTGTAGATATTGGATCTGATGGCTTCAAAGCTGAAAGTCAGACTGGAAGAGAAAGAGATACCACTTTTGTTTGGGTAGAGGGTAGGCTCATGGATCTCATAGGAGATGGAGATAGGATCACCCCCATCTGTATGTAAGCTCTAAGGAACTTCCTAATCGTTCTATCCACCTCTGCTTCAGGAAGGCTGCTTGAGGATCTAAAGGAAGAACTGTTTGAAGAAGGTCTGAGAGTCCCCTCAGCATTTCCTGCAGGAAAGGAGAATGGAGCTGAGGAGATATCAGTTTCAGACTGAAGCCTGGAGACGAAGTCCTTGGTGACCTAGCCATTAAAGAGCTATGGTCCGAGGAAGTCAGATCTGACTGTTTCAAAATTTTGGCCAGATGCTCAGTAGTCAGAGCCAATTTGAGAGAATAGCCTGGGGACCACTTCCTAGAGTCTTTCTCCTTAGGAGATCAATCAGGCTTTCCTCTGTCAGATTTTTATCAAGGGTCTGAGCCTCAGCAGACAATGAGGAAAAAAAGAAGGAAACAGACATTTCAAAATAAATTTATTCCTCCTGTCACTCAATGCCCTAGAATTAAATCCCACACAAACAGGACATTAAGTGTCCAAATAGGCAGCATCCAGGCAATAAACGCACTCTGTGAGGCCATATGAATTGGGCATCTTATGCCCACAGGGCTAGTGAGACATCTTGTCAAAGAATAAAGAAAGGGAGAAAAATATACTATATACTTTTTTTTTGTTTTTTTTTTAATAGGAAGAGAAAGAAGTGAAGGTACCAATAATGGTACTGAGAGTAATACCAGAAATGAGATATAAAATGGCAAATAAAAGAATAAAAGTGAGTACCAGCAATGGTACTTAAAAGCTTACCCGTGAATGGGTAGGAAAGTGTGAAAGAAAAAGTCCGAGTAACAAAAAGAAAACCTAAAAACTGTAAGCAAAGGTAAAGGGAGGGAGGGTGGTAAAGATCACAAAAAGAAAATTCTGTAAAACTTGCAGAAAGGACATATCTTGTACCCTAACTTCGAGAGCAGAAGATCCACATCTGAACGATATGGCAGCAAATGAGATTTGAGGTAGGCTAGGGCAACAGCCATTATGGATGAAGGGAGGAGCTTGAGAGTTGGATCAGTGAATCTAGTAAAAGCAGACAAACCAGATTTGAGGTCAGATCTGAGACCTATCAGTTGAGGAATGAATGAAAATGACAGAAATGATCAGATTATATGTTTTAATGATTTTTTATGACTTTTTTTATGAATAATTTGTCTGAATTACCTTATTTTTTAATTTAATAGTGCACTCCACTAATTTATTTTCATAACTACTAATTATTAATCATGATTTCTTTTTATACTCCTGCATATCTATTTTACTGCATGTCTATATATACTGCTAACCAGCTTTGCTTTGTCATATATGTTTACCCCTTTTGAATTCAGAGCTTTAGACCTCCTGGTAGTGCCTACATCTGAACACCTCTCTTTCTTCAGCTCAGTCCTTATGACATCACAGTACTGGCATAGTATAAATCTGACTAGATATGTTTTCTAACTACTATACAATCAATATACATGAAGCCTACAGTTAAAATTTCTTTGTGATCTACATACTATGTCCAGTACATTGTGCCCTCTCCAGCAAAATTTGAGCTGGTCACAGGTTACCTTTGAGTATGTGTTAGTGTTGCACTAGCACATTTCATATTTACACAAGACAGTATATGCAGTAACCACTAATAAACTGATGAATGTATACGTAACTGACATTTAACACTATCTCAAGATAGTCAATATGCAATTCCTACACTCAAGTGTGAATTCCTGGTGGAGGTTGTTACTTTTTTAACTAGACAACTGATTTTGCTGTCACACAGTCTCTAACTCTGTACTGTTTGCTAAACATAAGCTTCATTTTTTATAGTTTTATACTTCATTGTCAGTGTTGTACAATGCATAAGGTGAATTTAGTCAGGAATGTTCAGAGAATGTTAGCTGAACACCTATTGGTTGTTGTACTCATGCCGAATGTAATCACTGAACTATTGCCATGAGAATGTAATCAGTTTCTGTAATTTTGCATTAATTATGATTCATTGCATTTTTATACCCAATAACCTGTGTCATGAAGGATGTCTGCTAGCATCAATCTCCTTATACAACTTGCAAAATAAATAAATAAAAATAGATTTAAGCTAATGTAAATCATCATCATCTTCAGGGTAATGTATTTTCCCATTAATAGCAAACATATTTTAAATTCTTGTACAATATATGCAGAATAAAGTGATTATATTAAGTAAAATGTACCTGAAAATAAAAAAAAACACAGACAGTAATATATTAATCCCACTCTCAGATCCTTGCTTACCTGAATGCTTACTTTCAAAAGTTTGATTCCATTATTAGTGCAACATATTATAGTGTATGCCTAACTTCTCTTGACTTATATGGCTACTTACTCCATTGCTTTCTTGCTGCTGCAATAGGCCTAGTATAAAAAAATACACACAAATATTATAATATGATGAGCTACTCTAATATAGAAGTTGTTAATAAAACCATATGCACTTTCCTCTTGGTCACAAAATGAGCTGTGCTGTGACCAAGATTTGCATGCTTTCAAATCAGCCCAGCGAAAAGTTATTTTTGCTGCAGATCTACACAGGCACTACTTTATAGACTGTGACAATTTCCATAAGTAATGAGACACACATCACAGCCCAAAGACAAACTCAAATTTTATTCATATAGAGCGTGACTAGCTAAATTGCCCAGAGAGCTTTGATATCAATAACATTACTACATTTACTGGAAACTTTTAAGCTATCCTCTTCCACAGTAAATGGCATTCTTGATCGGATTTATCATACACTAAACAATACATTTTTTTTTACTTTACTTTGATTTCCACTGTTGTACATAATGTAAATGGTACCACCAGTGTGCTCACTCAGGGTAAGTAGCCCAGAGCACTGCATGTATTACTCAGGTCATGAAATATGCAAAGAAGCAGGGGTGTAACACCAAAAGGAAGCCAGTCATACTATTATCTCAAGTTTCTGTCTTCTCAGTTTCCGACTTTCCCAACTTTGCTGACAGGGGTCCAGGGAAGTAAATAGTGTGGGAAGAAATAGCCAGGGAATTGTTATGGCTAGGCTTGTATAGGCTCTAGGGCTGATAGCCTAGTACCAACCTATGAAACTATGAACCTATGAGAAGCATCCATTGCCCTTTCTGTAAACATTTCACACCCTTCCTACTACCATGTGGAATCTTCACTTGTCATTTCATAATCTAATGTTTTTGTTTGTGTGTCTGTTTTTTTTTTTTTACTTTTTTAAGTTATCATTACCTTGTATACAGTTTATGAAGATTTATTCTATATTGTGGTTCTTTGTTTATGATAGTGTCCATGCATATTTATTTCATTGATTTGTATTAAGAAACTACATCTGTTATTCCCAGTTTATAATCTTGGTCATCTAGAAAAACATTCTATTGGCATAATTTGTTTCATCACTTCTACAGTATGCCCAATGTTGTCTTCCTCTATACTCTAAATCACATCCAGCATTCCACAGTTAATTCCTTGAGTAAGGATTCTTCTAAAGTATGGTACCGTGGCTGACAAGTCTATTATTTAGACATGTTCCAACTGCCATCATTACTGGATTGCATGTATCCTCTGGAAGTCCATTAGAAAATCATCTTACCTAGAGTGAGTATCAGATGAAGACTTCATAATAATATTAATTCTTTGTAAGAGATGTGCTTAAGTGAATACTGGATATGTGTGAGAGATATCAGTAAATGAGACGTTGTAGTAGTGCAATATTTGACCAGATTCCCAGATATGGCTGTCCACTGCCTCCTGTTATGGCTGCCTGTAACTGCCCTATCCTGTCAGTAGATGTATTGCCTGTTAATCCCTGTTATAGAATACATTATAGAGTGCATTACATTATATGCTGGTGAACCTTGAATATTTATTTATTTAGACACTGCTTGTACCTGAGCTGTGGACATAAGATATCACCTTGAATATGCAAAAACAAAAATGAAATAAGCACAGAATACTTCATTTACCAAGCCTAATGATTACCTCACACAATGAATAGGCAGCACTTTTCTAACAATCTGCATTCTGCTTCTTCCTACATCTAATTAGAAATATACTGGAGTCCTAATTCATTCCTCACTAGTTAATAAACAGAGTAGTCATGAGTGTTAAAAGCTGTAAATTGTGTGATAAATCCCATATGAACTCCATTAATATTTCCAATATTAATTTAAGAGTTAATTCTGCTTCTGTTTTTTTTTATGTGAATTGGTTGAGGCAAATCCCTCTGTCAAGAAATACTTATTATTCCCCATCATCTTTTGTACATACAGAATAGAACTGTTCATTCTTTCACCCACATTGCCTCTCTAATGTGTCATTGGATATTTCCTTTTTTACTCTAGTTTACCTGCAAAAGGTATTGCGTCCCTTCAAAAATGAACTTCATATATTTTTTTCAGTCTTGGACTTTGTTATTCTGATTACCTTTCCAACTTCTGTTTGTTTTCTGATATTGTTCTCCATGTTTTGCCTCACCTGTTGCTAAATATATTACTTAAATGCTGTCCTTCTATTTATTTATTTGTTTATTGTTCTATAGCTTTCCCCACCTCTGCCATGCAGACCATTGAACCTTCCCCAACTGGACTTTGCCCATTCATTCCTTAGCAGTGCAGATATCCATCCTGCAGAACCACTAAGGTGAGAGCTGTCCAGAGGTACCATCATCCTGGCAGATATTGGGGTGTTTGTGCTCTTGCTGCCACCCCGAAAATATGAGTTTTTTTTTTAGTGTACCTAATCCCATACCCCATGGCAGGAGAGTCAGTTACCCATCTCAGTGTGGGGACCCAAAATGCCCTTCCCCTCTAAGTGCACATTCCCACCTACTTGTACATGCAATCTTTCACTGAACTGTGGCTTGCTGGGGTAAAAGTTCACTCTCAGAACACCTATTCCACCTACCTCCTCCACTGAAGGTAAATGTGGAAATCATGGCTATCCTCACATGGCTGTGTTGCCAAGTGCATGAGCTGCTAATCAAAACAAGATCACCTGGATCATAGTCCAAGTTTGGGAAAAATTACACTACAGAAAGTCTGACCTTCTGAAATGTAAGAATATTAGTACAGGTACACTATCCTTATCTTTTTTGTCTTCCTTCCCACCCCTTTTCAAAACCAACATAGGTTTTGTATAATTTTATTTTGTTTTAAACAAAGGTCTGTTACCTCTACAATGTTTTTTAATTCACCCCCAACTATTATTCGCTTTTCCTTTTAAACTATATCTAATACATTTCTGAAGTGTTCTTCCATTTTGCTAATGTTACCCTACCCAAAGTCCAATATTTTTGTTTTAATTTGATTTTATTATGAATCATAATGCTAAGGTGTCATTCCTTCTTAGGTACCTAACAACTTCTTCATATGATATGATCTGCCTTTTTCCATGAGAATGCCAGATTTAAAGCTTTTTTTCCTCACCCATAGTGGATTTCAACAGAGATAGAGGTATGTTAAATGTAGAATATCATGTATACCTGGTTTGACCGTAGCTGCAGGTGTGCTTCAGACAATATCTAACATAGTTAGGTCCCTATTACCAAGGTATTAGCTTTTTATCTGCTATTTTGAGCAGTTTTCTTACTGTCTTGTCCCTTTCCTTTCCACGAGAAAGGGGCATCCAGATAAGCCATGTGCAAAATATAGCATCATTTCCTGTCTCTGTTGTGACCAAAATGCGTCTTCCTCTCCTTGATTACCTGTTACATTTGCTGCACTAATCCCTTCCATTATGTGGAGAGAAAGAGTGAGAAAGAGAGAGAGAGAAAGAAGCTCATCCTTAAAATACTTCTGTGGCTTTCTCCCACTATCTGTCAGATAGTGTAAATCCTGATAGGTTTGCACCTGTAAGATGTGTTTTGACCAGGCAGTCTTTCTCTACCAAGTTAATCAGACTTCAGAGCACTGATGCATACTTCAACTTGTTTAAAGTGGGTCTTTGTCATACAGTTTATATAATTTTGCTCAATTTCTCTGCAAATCAGTAATTTAAGGAATATCCTGTTCTCTGTTTAGCCACATATCACCACCTGTATCTTGATGTCATCATCCACACACCCTTCCTACCCTCACTAGTCACTACTTTAAGTATGACCCTGTTTGACCTTCCCATGCTTGTTTTTATTCCCTGTGGAAAACAGAGACAATGCTTATTTTGTTCCAATCGAGTCAGCCTCGTGACACTTTTTTACATAACTTTAATTATTTTATTTCTTGTAAATGCCATGCTGCTGTAGATGCCAGTTATGTATCTACTCATTACTGTTACTAAGTTAGAAAATACCAAATATTTTTAAACTCCGATAAGTATAAAACCGCAATTTTAGTAGCATAAAAATTACTTACTTGCAATCTCCTTCAAATTAATATGTGCAAAGTCGTGCTCTATAGGTAAAAAATAAAAAGGTTAAATAAAACGAAAGACTCTGACACTCCTGCTGTTTGTGATTTACTTGAGTTAGAACCAAAAGTTTAGGCAACTTAAAATTGTAAATGTTTGTCACAGCATTTTGTGAATGTTGCATTTATCAGATGTGTGCTTTCAAATTGTTCTATTTTGATGGGTTATTTGACGTAAGTACTCCTTAACCCAGTATGGTGAATTAACACAACCCAGCGCTATTACTGTATTATAAATTGTTACTTAGAGTTTGCTATATACTGCACTATCTGAAAGAATGTTTGATTTTTGCAATACTTTGCATTTGTCTTTGTGTTTGAGTGTTATCTGTACAGCAACTGTGCTTTAGGAGTGTGTCTGTGTGCTTTTATTCTGGATTTTGTGTTTATTGATTACTGGTTGACATGATAGCAAATCAATAGTAATCTATCGTATTTATTATTTTCTACAACTAGTTACGTGCTGTTACACTATGATTAAACTATACTAAAGCCAGTAAGGTGCAGAAAAACATAAGTATACTATTAAGTTTAATTTGCAGCGTGTAATTACAAAGTAACTAGATAAATAAAAAAAAAAAGTTTTGTACTTACCATAACGTTCCATGTGTGTTGTCCATCTCAACCTTTATTCTCATTGATGTGTCGGATCCAATGTGTCAGAGCCATCTCATCCTTATCAAAAGCATGAGGACTTAAAGCTTGTGGGCCTTCTTCTCTACCCATAATGCGCTTCCCTAACTTTCTCAGATCTTGTTTGCCCATCCAGAAATTATAAGAAGAGTAATAAATGTGTAATATCAGAAAATTATCTAAAGTAGTAATTGCTATAGAGGGTTAAGGTTAGCATTTCTGAGGCTACGTAAATCCAATATCCAGTGTCCACTTGCTCTCCCAGGAGATCTGGAAGGGAGGCATTGAGGGTGAGTTGTGAGAATAAAGGTCAAGATGGATAACACACATGGAACATTATGGTAAGTACTTAACTTCTTTATGTGTGGTTGTCAATCTCGCCTTTATTCTCACTGATGAGACCGCGTCCCAAGCAACCTAATTCCTGTGTGGCTCATGGGAGAATATTCCTCAGAATCATAGAACCAAAGGAAGCTCTACTCCTGGAGGCCAAATACATTTTGTAATGAGAAATAAAGGTATGTGGTTTTGCCCATGTGGCTGCAGCGCAGATATCATCCCAGTCTAACCTTGGTTAATAGGCTACAGATGTAGCTACCAATCTGGTGGAGTGTGCTTTAACAGGAAAGGGAAGAGACCTGTTTTTAGAGGTGTATATGTAGGATATACAGAGTGAGTCATCTAGATAAGGTAATCTTTGACACTGGCTGACCTTTTCTTGTCTCAGAGTAGGGCATGAAAAGTTGGTCTGATTTTCTAAACCCAGAAGTTCTGTGTAAGTAAAAATGTAACTGTCTATGTATGTCTAGAAGATGCAACAAGTACTCATCTTTGTTCTGGTAGTTAGGGAAGACCACTGGCAGCTCAATATATTGATTTAGGTTACTTTCTGACACAACCTTTGGAAGAAATGAGGGGATTGTGTATAAAGAAACTCTGTCCTTATGGAAAAGCAGGTAAGGGGGCTTTGTGGACAAGGCTTGCAATTCTGAGACTCTTCTGACTGAGGTGATAGCTACTAAAAAGAGAGTCTTCCTAGACAAAAACTTTAGATCACATGTAGCTGAAGGTTCAAAGGAGGAGCAAGTGATGTTTGTTAAAATGAAATTTAGGTCCCATTGAGGAGGAGGATTCTTATAAGAGGGTCTAATCATCATAGTTCCTTTCAAAAAGGCTTTCACAGTCTCTGTGACATACTAGAGCCATTTTCTCCCACATGATAGTTTGAGACTGCTGCTAGTTGAACCCTAATAGTAGAAGCTGCTGCAACTTAATGAAAGAGTTTCACTACAAATTCCAGGATAAAATGTATAGGGGCAGAAAAGGGGTCTATCTAGTTATCACTTGCCAGTATTATGAACATGTTCCATTTACTCTTGTACAATCTTCATGTAGAGGTCTTATGGGTGGACAGCAAGATATGTTTTACCAGGGAAGAATGAAAAGGCAACCTGTCAATCAAGGGAATTGGATCAGCCAACCAGTTAGCTTGAGGTTTTGAAGGTTGGGGTGACCCAGTCCTGAAGGATGCATCAGTAGATCTGGAGCTGGAACCAGAATTCATGGTTCATCCAGAAGATGAGGATGTAGGAAGGGAAACCACATCTTACGAGGCCAATAGGTAGTAATAAGGATTATTGTGGTCTCCAACAGACTGGCTTTCTGCAAAAACTTGGGAATCAGAGGAATCAGAGGAAAAGCATATAGGAGTCCAGGAGGCCACACATGAACAAGTGCATCCCTTGATGACTCTCCCATAGGAGGGATCACGGCAAAATAGTTGCTGCATTTGGTATTGGTGGGCATTGTTGGCCCAATTTTCAGAAAATCTTTTCCACTACATTCTGATTGAGGGACCATTTGTGAGGCCATAATATGTCCCTCCTCAATCTGTCTGCAATTACGTTGGATTTCCATGGGGTGAGCATTGCAATCAGAAAATGCTTGGAGGATGTTTGCCTATTGCCAAACCTTAGAGCTTCTTGACAAAGGGTGTAAGATCTGGTTCCTCCTTGTTTGTTGATGTACCAGACTACTGACATATTGTCTGACTGAATTGCTATTGTTCCTAGAGGGAGAGTGTTCTGAAATATTGCAACACCAACAGCACTGCTTCATCTCCAGGATGTTTATGTGCAGATGAGCCTCATGTTCCTGACAGGTGCCTTGGACTGTCTTGTCCCAGATAATGTCCCCCACCCTATCTGGGAATCATCCATGGTCACCATGACCTGGGGCGGAGGAGGGATGAAGGAATGGCTTTGAGAAACTGAGGGAGAGTGAATCCACCACTCTAGATCCTTTTTGCAAGATTTGGCAATGAGGATCCTGTGCAACATTGGTAAATCCAGAATTGACCATTGTGTGGAAAGTAACCACAGAAGTATCCACATATGTAGATGAGCTAGAGAAATAAATAAGATAGATGCTGCCATTTTCCCCAGAGCTTGTAACACTTGTTTTGCACTGGCTCAAGATTTCTTGATTAGCATTTTCACATGTAGGCAAAGATCATGCCTCCTAATGGAGATACCTGAATCTGCTGCCCTACTTGCTCCATCTGCTGCATATGAAATGAGTCTCATGGAGGAATTGACTACGGAGTTGATGTTAGCGACCTGAGCATTGACCTTATCTGCCACCGCATCAGCTACAGCTCTTTGGAGGGACTCTGACAGTTCTTTTAGCAGATCCCTCTGAAGTCTGGTGAAATGAGTGAGGTAGTTCGGCAATCATAACATAATAGTCGCTGAAGAGAAGACACAAGTCCCATACCTATCCATGGTCCTGGCATCATTATTAGGAGGATGGTTAGAAGGAACTGGTCTCAGAAAGTTCCTTTTTCATGGCATCCGCCATGACCACAGCATCTACTGCTACACCTTTGGAAAGGAAAGCTTGGTCCTTAGGGGCTGTAATGTACTAGTTTGGCCTCCTAGGAGTGGGCTCTATGGATTCCGGGGTCTCTCAAGCCTTCTGAGAGATTAACTGAATAAGCTGATCAGAAGGCGGTGTCATCCACAAGGTTGAAGGGCAAGATCCAAAGGCCTTCAGGTATACCAACTCCTCGGCTGAAGGGGAAGAGTACTGCCAGTTACCCCTCTGTTTCAGAATTTCCAAAGGAGACATCCTCAGGAGGTGACCGTGATGACCCTTCTGCTTCACTGAGATTGATATCTGAAGTGACGGACTTCTCTGAGGAGTCCAGATGCTTTCTCTTGCATGATCTCTTCTGAGGGACTTCCTCAGTAGGATATTCTGGGGAAGTTTCAGAAGAGGGAGGAGTCCCCTGGGGAACACCCTGAGGCCTTGAATCCCTCCAGTCCTCTAGATGGAGGTGATGAGGTAAAGACACCTGCGTAGTTGAGGGAGGAAGCTCCAAAGGAGTCTGTGCCTGAGACTGAGGAGCAGTCATCACCCTCCCCATAACTTTGAAGGCAGACCGTCCCTACTCCAATGAACTCGCTTGACCTGACAACACAGATGTCAGGGCCAAAAGAGCCCTCTGCACAGGAGAAGGAAGCTCCGAAGGAGAGGTGGGAGCTGAACACACCTGCACCAAGGCCCCCAGAGACAGAGTCAGATCTGAGGAGATCTGAACCAGCTCTGAGGACCCAACCAGTGAGTGTCAGATCCCAGAGGTCTTCTACTCTGACTGGGCGGAGATGGTCTCGGCAGACATTGGGTCCAAGGAACTAAGACGTCCCAGACCTGATACAGACACCAGCTGGATGTCAGAGTCTTCTGGCTCCAATACCAAAGGATGGATCAGAGGAGAAGTAGGCACCACAGGTGAAGGATGAGTCTGATCTGACTCTTTTGGGTTCAGATCCAAAAGAAGCTTGTCCAAGGCAGGTGTCTTGAGGAGCCTCTGCACCACCCTATCTACATCTTCATCTGAGAGGCTCCTCGTAGACCTTGTGAACAATGTTGGGGATCTGGACCTGGTAAGAAAAGGTGATGGTAGCCAGGACGTAATAGGCTCCAAGGATGGAGATCGGCTTTGATAGCAGTACTCTATGGGCAATGGGGTTTTCAGAGCTGATTCCATGGACAATTTTGGATCTGAAGCCTTTGACTGATCCGAGGAAGTTGTCAGATCCTTAGAAGCTGTCTGCTCCATAGATGCTGTTGGAGTGGACACCTTTGGTTGCCTGGCTGTTGGCTCCGACGAAGCTTTTAGAGTTGGAGAAGGCCATTTCCCTGGCCTTTCAGGCTTTTCTGGTTTAGGAGAGGAGGGATGAGAAGAAGAAATAGCCTCAGAGAAAGGGGTTTTAGTTAATCCCTTCAAAATCAATTTGTTCTTATATTCCATAAGTGCCCTTTGATTAAAGGCATGGTATATGGAACAAGATTCTTGTAAATGAAGAGGCCCCAAATAGTATACAGACAACATGTGCGAGTCACTGAGGGGCATCTATTTGCTGCATTTCTTGCATTTCTTAAATCCTGATGGCTTGCCTTCCTTTTGGTACATATTTGAAGGAAGCCTGAAGAACAAACCAGAGAAAATCCATGAATAAGGGGAAAGAAAGGAAGATCTACAAAAGTTGTTTTTTTATTTTTTTTATTTTATTTTTTTTAAATTACAGAAAGAGAAATTGGAGAGAAAGTCCTCTAACTTAAACAGACTTTGTGGTGAAGAGAGGGAGCAGTCCTGTAACTTAAACGGACTTTTGGTTAACTGCTCTCAAACAAAAAATGAGCGGTAACCAGAAGGGAAAGGAAAGGATCTAGCCCTAAATAACTAAAAAAAAAAATATTAAGGAAGAGAACACCCTCTATCGAAAAAACAGATGTGGGTAAGGAGATAGATGTCCTTAACTAAAAACAGATACTAACGGGAGCGGAGGGAATTACTAACTAGGGAGCTAACACAAAGGATACACAGAGAAAAATGATAAGGAAAGTTAACAATAAGGAAATTACTAATTAGATAAAGGTATAAAGCTATAAAAATACAAAAACGTAGCCCAGAGCTTGCTTGAAGAACCTCTTCACAGCACGGCAAATGAGATCTGTGAACTTAGGAAACTGCATTATGGGTAGGGAAGGAGGCCGACAAGCTTTGCTGAAGTCCTTGAGCTTTTGTAAAGGCCAAGACGGATCCAGCACATCAGATCTGACCCATCAGTGAGAATAAAGGCGAGACTGACAACAACACATCATATGTTTAGTATAGTTATATTCAGTTAAGTGAAAATCACAAAGCACTCCACTAGCCTCAGAATATTTTTTCCTCTAGCTCAAATCTATTTGGTTAATCATTGCTTGTATTGCTCTTTACTTTTTGATTTATGCCTCTTCCACAGGGAGGTTGCTTTTCTCCCTACAATTTGGTTCTGGTGTCATTTAAATACAAGAAACCTGCATGTACTTCATGACACTTTTATCTCTTTGCCTTGGAATCAAATGAAGTGAAGGCCCACCCATAGCCAGCTTTAGGTACCATAAACCCAGCAGTTGCTGGAGGTCCCCTGGACTTGGGAGTTCCCAACCATAACAAGTTGTCATATTTTGATGTTTTGTTACATATTTATCAAACCAACAGGAGCTCATGGAGCAATCTTATGTACTTCATAAACTGGATGGGTAATAATAACTCATAGTATGAAGAATCCAAAGGATTTAGGGTGGCTACATTACAAATGTCCAAAGTGGAATATTATTATGGAAACTTATGAAAATGGGAGATTTTGCCAGATAAACCATGCCCCCAACCATTAAAAAAGTACTGAACCTCAGCTTTTGCCAAAATAAAACCTCACTGCCATACAATTTGACTTGTTTTGTATAACATTAAGGTATTTCAGATACAAATTAAATATTTTATGTAACTATTAGAACAAATTTAGTAAATAATCTTTGTCCTAAAATCTCAGGACATTTGTCATTGTTCATGTTTTTTTGCAGGACATATCTGCTCAGACAGAGACTTCTCTACAAAAAGAGGAACAGGTGATAACCCAATAAGGAATGACACAATTGTTTCTCCTTTAAAATTCAAATATATCTCTGGTTGTAGTGACAGTATAGACATGATGGTGTTCTTCACTTTTTTTTTCATTCTGGGAGTTTTATAAATAATAGAAGGACACCAGATATTATAATTCTTAACTTCCTTGGTTGAAGAATTCTGGGCAGAGCCAAAAATAATGGAACATAAAGGCTCAGAATCAGGAACACTTTTTAAACATTATTCTAATTCACTTAAAAAGTTAATAGAATAACATATTTTACATCAACATGTATTTTCTGAACAACAAAGTCTGAAACTGTAATATATGGCTTATCTGTAATCTTGAATGGTTTACCAGCAAATCAAAACATTTATGAAGGGCAGGGCAAAAATCTAAAGCAACATCAGGGATATTCCATGAAATCATATGCAGTAGCAGGTATGCATTATTCCACAATGAGGTGAATAAAAGTGCTTTACCCCTACTGTTGTCTGATTACTGGTAAACCACACTCACTGATCTGATGAGCAGTACTAATGTCACACAATGTATTGTTATTTGGTGAAATCAGTCTAAAACTAGTATTGCATTGTTATGGTTTACGCTTGTGTGTGTACGTGTACATGTATGTGTGTGTGTATGGGGGGGTGTTGCAGTGAATTTAAGAGTAACAAGTTAGCCATAATTTACTTCACTTGCCCTCACATAGAATTTACACATGAGATGCATTGTCTGAAAGAATGTTTGATTGTTGTGATATTTTGCACTGTGTTCATCGTTACATGTACAGCATCTGTGGTGGTTTGGCCGAATTAGGATGTGTGTGAAAGCAATTGCTCACTGCCAGACTGGCACAGTGAGGAGCACTGCCATTTCACAGTGCTTTGCTCTGATTGAGTTTTTGGCTGTAGCTTTTTCTATGTGGAGTTTGCATTCCCTCCCTGTCCCTTTATGGGTTTACCCATGTGCTCTGGTTTCCTCCAGTACACCATAGACATGATGTAGATGATCCTGATTTCCTCCCATTTATCTGGAAGTAGGAATTCAGCATTTGTGTGTGTTTTGCATAATCCTGGCTTGTCAGATACAATGTTTGCGCGTGTGTGTGTGTGTGTGTGTGTGTGTGTGTGTGTGTGTGTGTGTGTGTGTGTGTGTGTGTGTGTGTGTGTGTGTGTGCGTGTGTAAAATCTATCCATCCATCCACAGCCCCTTTTCCTATGTTTGCACATGGGATTGGGGTGTCATGTCAACAGTGACAATCATCTAAAGCCAAGGTTCCCACCAGCAGGTGGTTAACCCTGGTGCGTTTTTTCTTCCATACCAAACATACGCATGCATGCACGGGGGCGCACACACAAACACACACACACGCGTGCGCGGGCGGGTGTGCGCACACACACACCCACGTATGTATGGCAAATTTATAGAGTCGAATCCCCCTGTGTGTAAAATATCACCAGTTTTTATCTGAGGACACAGACAATAATGCTAGCCACAAACACAACTCTTCTACTAGCAGTAAAAAAATGCAGTTAACAAATAATTGTCTTTCAAAAATAATGCATAAAATATATCACAAAACATCCAGACCCTTACAGCTTCTAGGGTCTGGTGGTCCTCACACACCAGACTACATAAATTAATTTCAGCACAGACTTACTGGTGCCCCTTTCCTCAACTCCACCCATTCTAAAATTAGACCTGCTCAGAGGTGTAACAGAAAGTTGATATTGCTTGTCTAAGGACCAGGGATGGTGCAATCATTATTTTTTTTAATTTTTCTCACAATCAAACCTCAGAATTGTGGACAGGAGGTCATTATAGTTTGTTTTTGAGGTAGGAAACTATATGGTCATTATTTCATTTACTTCTCTTTGTTTCTTTTAGGTTTGTAGGTAAGTACTAGGCTAACGGCACTTGCGGGCCATTCTATGCCAAGCCAATTTCCCTTTCATGAGAATCAAACTCTGCATCTTGTGTCTGTGAGGTAAACACTTTAACCATTATGCCAACCCCCCAACCTTTTTCACAGGCAAGTCCTAGGCTATTAATCTGCAGATTACTACAAGCTTTAACAATTATCAGACGTCAGAATTAAACCCTGTAGTTTGTATGTCTGAGGTAAAGGCCTTAACCATTATGCCAGCCACTCCCTAAATTGGGCTCTTCTGGGTGTTATTTCTCTTACAGACCTCAGAACTGTGCAAAGAAAGTCACTATGACTTGTGGGATGGCAGTGTACATTTTAGCAGCAACAAGTTTTATGCACATTGTTTTCACTTTCCTCACAATAGGTTCATAGGTAAATACTAGGCTAGCCAGTTTCCATTTTAGTGCTTGGATTAACCTATACCATTTAGAGTTAAGTTGGTCTTATCCATCCCATGGTCAACAATTGTACATTACCCCTAGTGGGAATGACTGGGATCATACCATACATAATTTGAGGGGAACTCTGAATGGGATAAAGCAATTAGAAGCTGCCTTTGTCCAACAATTGTACAAGGGGCAGTCCTTTTTGTTTCCCATCCATAGATCTAAGTTATACTTGAATATGGACATGGATGCTTTGTTTTATATGGATGTGGAGTCTGTTCCAGAGCAGCGGTATCCTCTGTGAGATAAACCTGTCTCTTCAAACTGTTCTGTTGATGTTGCAGAAAATGTTTAGATCCCTAGACCAAGTATTTCTGATGCCATTTGACTAGCTGACATGCAGTAAACCCATCAGTATTGGGTTGGAGGATGCCTTATATACCAGACACAGGTCACCTCTTAGCAGTCTATAAGGATACCAAGTATGGTAACAGGACTTTGAGTCGGTCCATGTAGAACATATTGTTTTGGCCTTGTATCCTTCTAGTAAGGTATCTCTGTGACCATTCTATTTGTTGCATGTGTCTGAACAGATATATGCCAAAAGGTGAATTATACTCAGTGACTGATCTAATAAAGGCTAAGTTAAGGGGGATAATGACATTCCTAGATCCAGACACAATCTCTTTCTTTAAAAGCTGTGTAGTATAGTATTTTCTTACAATGGTGGGTAAATGCTGGTTGAAAGTTAAATTACTGTCCAAATAACTTCCTGAATCCCGAACAACTGGATCAACTCTTGGGGGCCAAACATCAAACGTCAGACCTGTATACAGGTAGCTGCCTTTTGGGGGTGAAGGTAAGGAGACATGCTATGTTTGTGTATGACAGTAGTTACTTGAAATATATGACTTTGTTTGTATCCTGTTCTAACACCAGAGAGATGAACAGATGGTGACTGTCTTTTTTGAAGGGAGGGGGGGTATTCATAATTTTTCAGCCATCATTAGATGAAAGTTTGTTTAATGAAATCCAAAATGTACTTTGGAGCATCTAGAAAACCATGGCTTCTGGAAAAAGCTGAAGAATAAACCCTAATGTGAGAAAAGGAAGAAAACACAATTTACATGGTGTGGGGAGCCCAGGATAGGCAAAAACAGGGAGAAGCTCTGGAAGATGTATGCTGGGGGATGAAACAGTTGGGAGTAGGGAGTACCATGCATCCCTTCATCCAGGACATCATTTCACTAAAGGCTAGCCCTGTACATAGGGTAATTGTAATGTAATATCATTGGAACTAAATGCCTGTCACTGTGAAAGTCTCTTTCTGAGGTGGGCCAACATTGTGTGGTACACAGACCTGTTGGAATATAAATACATTGTAACTACAGTTTAGTCTGTGTGTGTACTACTGCTATTTATTTGCAATATGAACTAAAAGGCAGCTTAGAAGGAATGGCAGTGACATGGTAACCATCAACATAATTGGATGCTACTTCCCACCTGGCCAAAACATCCCTCCACTAGAAAACCTCCTCAGCTGGTCTACCCACCATCTCCCCCAAGAAACTATCATCTTAGGTGATTTCAATATTGACTGGCAATTATGTTCTGGCAACAATCCAACCCATCATGTACACCTTCATGGCTTCACCCAACTAGTCCAGTCACCAACCAGGATAAATAAAGACTCCAGCAAGCACACTACCCTGGATTGGATACTAGTCAGTAAGAGCCCCCAGTCATATATAACAGGCTGCTTATCAGATAGCCTCAGTGATCACTCCCCAACATTCCTACTCAAAAAATACCTATACCAAGCTAAACCTGTCATCTACCGTCAAATACGTAAAAAACTAAACTTTAACCCACTCACATTCATCTCATCCCTCAAAGAATGTAACTGGCATCCTCTAAAGTACCTCAGTCTAGATGACACAGTTGAATTTTTAATACAACCTTCCTGAACATCCTTAATTACCATGCCCCCATAAGATTTTCCAGAACCAAAGCACAACCCTCCCCATGGCTACAGAAAACCACTGAGTCAGAAATGAAAAACAGGGATAAAGCCTGGGAGCACCGGCGCAAAACCCCCTCAGCTAGACAGAAATTCCTAGAACTACGCAATAGAGTCAAAAAGCTAATAAAACAAGACAAATTGCAATACTACCAGTCTGCCCTAGACTCCTCAGAACACAGCCCCAAACAATTCTGGTCCTCCATAAACTCCATCCTCCACCCAGGTAAAGTCAGTACCCCTCCTCCTAACATCCCTCACTCCTCAGAAAATATTGCTACGTCATTCAACACACGCTTCACCCAAACCATACTATCACTAGCTAAACAACACAACCCCCCTCCCCTCCAACCCACACCTTCAACTAGTAATCTCCCCACTGCCTTCTCTTTTTCTCCTGTAACTACCTCCAACATAAAAAAACTCTTAACTAAACTTAAACCCACCAAATTAGCAGCAGACAACCTCCCAAGTGAATACCTACAAATCGCAGCTGATGCTCTGGCCCACCCAGTATCCATCTTGATTAACCGATCTCTGTCAGAAAGTTACGTTTCCACACTGTGGAAAGTATCAAATATAATTCCCCTCCACAAAGGCGGACCCTCTGCAGAACTAACCAATTACCGCCCCATAGCTATTCTCTCTCCACTCTCCAAAATACTAGAGAGATGCATACACTCTCAGGTCTCAGACTACCTCCTTATGAACAACCTCCTTTCCAGTACTCAGCATGGTTTCCGACCAAACCATAGCACCACCACTGCCTTACTCTCCTTTACTAACACTATCCTTCAGCATAAAAACAATGGCTATCTCTCCTCTGCTACTTTCCTAGACCTATCTAAAGCATTTGACATGGTCCCACACAAACAACTTATCTCTGTCCTCAATAACCTATCCTACCCACAATCAGTCACCAACTGGTTTCAGAGTTAGCTGTCTGACTGCCAACAATCCGTTGTATGGCAGAATGACATATCTCCCCAACTCCCTGTCTGCATAGAGGTTCCCCAAGGATCCATCCTTGGACCCCTACTCTTCTCAGTTTACACCAATAATTAGCCTCTGCCACCAAACATGGCACACTCATACAATATGCAGATGACTCGACCATCATCTGCTCAGCCCAGTCCCTACCCAAACTGCAAAAAGTCACACAGGAAGCCTTTTCCTCTGTTGAAACATGGTTATCCGATGCCCAATTAATACTCAACCCAAACAAAACTAAACTACTCATCTTCCAACCCACCAAACATACTCAAAACAACTCTCACTTTAACATCACAGCAAAAGACAACACCACTATATACCCAACTGAACACACCAAATTGCTAGGAGTGGAAATAGACAATAAACTAAAATTTGACATTCACATATCCATGACCATAAAAAAAGTCCACAAAAAACATGGAGCATTATACAGAAATAATTAATTTCTCACCAAAGCAGCAAAGATTTCAATAGCAAATTCCCACCTTATCTCCACCCTACTTTATGCCTCTCCAATATATACCAACCTAAGGCAATGTGATCTAAACAAGCTAGAGACCTGCTACAACAAAATCGCCAAATTCGCCACAGGGGCATCCTACCATAGTCACCACTGTCTCTCACTTGCTGAACTGGGCTGGCTTGAACTCCCTCACCTCCTTCAGTGGTATCAAATCTCACTCGCCCACAAACTAGTAAACCATCCACTAAATGTCCTATCCCTCCAGAATCTACTCCAACCCTATCACACCACCAGACCACTAAGATCCAGCAACAAAAATCAGTTGCAGATCACTAAAGCCAATAACTCTGCTGGTGAAGCAAAATTCTCTTGCACCATAGCCAAATTATGGAACTCACTCCCACTCACAATTACCTCCGTACCATCATGCACCCACTTCAAAACTTTACTAAAAGCGCACCTAAAAACATGCTGGCTATGCCCTTGCAACTCCCACTCTAATATCATCCACCCCATCGAACCACTACCTTTCTTTCCACTCCACTAACTACCTTGATTATAGCAAGCTCAGATGCTCATAAGCCTAGTACTTATTATACAGCAGGAACTTCTCATTGTAACATTTGTTAATGTCTGTTATGTACTTCACAGATAAAGATTCTAGTTGTCTACTGATGTACTATGTTCTTCATCTGTAAATATGTTGTAAGTAATTGCTATGCTAAATTGCTAATCGCTATGTAATTCAATGTAACTACTGTCTGTTTATTTTACTGTGGAGCTTTTCTCCCCGGGCCTCCATTGAAAATGGACCTATGTCCAGTCGGACACACCCGGTCAACAAATTTAAACAAATAAATAAATAAATGGTAATGCTTAGACTGAAGTGTTCAGGGGTACCTCCTCAACTTGCCACTTGCTGGAGGCCCCAAAATGCTAACACTGGCACTGATTTTAAGCCCAGTTTGGTACATGTAAGAACATGCAGCACTGAAATGCTGCAGATCCTCATACAGACTACAGGTTTGCTATTTAAATTGCTGTATGAGTGAAGTAGTCGGAAATAGGGTAAGACAGTAACTTGCCCAATGTATTTGTGCTTTGCTGTTTAAAGCCATGATTGTGGTAATTTTGACTGTAAACAAAACTGTTTCTTTTCTGCTTTCCAAACATCATTGTTATAATTGTAGCTATGAATGTAACTGTGTGATGTACCAGGCAATCACTGTGGTACTTTCTCAGCTTGCTAAACTTGCCACTCTTTAGTTCATCTGTATAATTTCATTACCATCCAACATTTTTTAAGTGTGAAGATGGTGGGTAGTGCTGCTCATTCACTCTTGCTTGAAAGTAAACCAAAATTCTGTTCTTAGGTTAGCGACTGTTGTAAATGAACACTAATTATTGCAATTACAAGATGAAGAATAGAGCCATGGCATTTGCAATATGCTACCAATTAAATAATACTGTACTGATAAGTGAAAATTCATAAGTGTTTGATTGCTAAACTACTTTTTTTGATAAAGAAAAATAAATAGACCAGTTTTGTTTAATACAAAAGGTTCTTTACACATCCATGTAGAAAACTGTACTAATCCTTATTCCTTGTTGTAAACTGAAAGCTGTTGCAGTATGACTTTCTGCTATACAGATTCTTACATTTTCATAAATAAATGACTACTAAGATTTATTATTTTTGCTGTAAACTGACAGGTGTTGTAGTGTGACTGTCCTGCAAATTCTTATATTTTCATAAGTATATTTCTTACACTGTTATATTTACACCATCTCAAGTGACTCCTGCATTACCATGTTCTACTAGCTGTAAATTGTCTGTATTCCCGCTCATTGTTCTGTAAGTAGTTATTGCCATTAATGTTCAATTCTAAATAAACATGTGAGTGTTTGCATCTGTATTAATTGCCTGCTTTAATGTACTGTAACACCTCCTTCATCTCATTGGCTGCTTATTAAGAGTCTTTAATGTGCATAGCATAACAAGTATTTAAAGGATTTCCATGTGTATGCATTGTATGCTCTCACGTAAAGTTTTGCTGTATTAATTGTACATTTTCTTTCCTAGCTATCTAGGGTCATGGCAGAAAAAGATCTTCAGACTGTACCATCTATTCCGTTAACAAATGACAAATAAAATGAAAAATAAAATATTTCAGATAGGGTTAATAGGAACATCATACCTCTGGATGAAAAAAAAAGAAAAATCATGAAGTACTGAGCAAGTTTCTCAGTATATTTAAACCAATTTCTTTTTGAAAGACAACTAGATCATGGAGTTCATTCACTTGAATTTATTGCACCACTCTATCAAATATTACATTTCGCAAAACAGTTTAAATACTGAAGTGTACCTCAGTGTATAAAGCACATATACTAGTTTTCAGTTATATGTACAGTTATACCAGAAGTGCTGTGCTGGCAGATGCCACATTTAATTTTGTTCTTAATTTGAAAACAGCCATTGTCATACTATAATCAGACCCTTCCACATGTCTGACAGAAAGATAGAAGAATTCCTAGTATCTCCAAATGTTCCCAGGCTTGCTTTCCAGAAGTGATTAGGCCGGCTTATGGCTTCTTTTTGGTTACCTAAAATACTGCACTATAGCCAGTTTAACATGAGTTCTACAAAACTGCAGCCTTTATAGGTTATATAGAACTCAGGTGAAATTATCTTTTTCTATCTCTTCTAAACACTGCCCCCGTCTCTTAATATGCATTTTTTCAGTAATAAGCTAAGGACAGCTGGCACCAGAGAACTTTCATCTTTTTTCCCTACAGGCAGCAGGAAATATTTTATCTTGTATAAGGAAGATGGTTCTAAAGGAAAAAGGCAAATGGAGAGTTTACTCTGCACATGGTTAAACAAGACACCAATCTTTTAGAACCAGCATACTCAAAAGGTGAAGTTGTTTGAGTAGATGGTGAGATGTCTTAACCCCTTAAATGACCATCAAAATACAAGTGGGCAGTGATCAAAGAGTCTTTTAGGTAAGACGTTGATATAATTCCATTAAAGAAGTTTGTCAGAACACAGTCTGTGTGTAAATGCTTCCTTGTCATGTAGTTACATTTATTAAAGGCTGAGTGAAGTTGAAGAACATGAAAGGCTGCTCACAGAATGGATGAGACAGAACTTGGTAACATCAGACAAATTTATGTTAGTATACTGAGAAAGATGAAACTGACCCTGACAAGCCAGGACTTGATTTCCTCTAGACGGAAGATGAAAAACTGTGGTACTGAAGGAGAAATATAAGTCTCTGTATCTTCAGTTTAGTGCCATCACTCACTAATATACTGACAAGCAGCTCGTTTTGACCATGAGAGTACAGAGTGATGATAAACAGAGGCAAAGAATTCAATTCTAATATGTCTGGATTTTTTTTTGTCTACTCTGCTTAATCATAAATCCCACAGGATTACTGAGTCATTTACTTCCTTGTTCTGGTTTGTCATAGGTACTACCAGTAAGGGGTCAAGAGGTGAGCAGTGACAGGCATCCTACGTGGATCTTGACTGCCCTTGTGTGTCTCAGAAATCCCATCAGGGTATGGTTTGCAATGGGTGCAGCATAGGTAAGTCATTTGCTGATTCAAGTAGCTATCACTGCAGATAGCTCTGTCAGTTTGTACCTGACAATCTGTTAAGTCAATTGGTATCCATTAAAGAATCCACATGCCTCCAAGATACACATACATTTCCCCTCAGGATGGTTAAGCTTGACAAAAAGCTACACAACTTAAAAACCTCATAAGTGCATATAGACATAGCAACAGTGGTACATAAAAAGCAAAGGGTACAGGGCATGACATCAGGCTTCCTATAGTTTTTATGGAGGCAGCCTGTGCAATTACTTCCCTGATGTCAGAGAGGCACTGATGCTCTGTGTTATACCACAGTGCCACCATTATTCCCAGAGTTGCTGGTTACTGACCTGCTGTTATGATAGCATCATTCTTAAACATTCTTAAGTTTTCCTTAATCATGCATAAATAAGAGTGTGCATGTGTGCTCTGCAATGGACTGCTGTCCCAGTTAGGGCTTGCTCCTGCTGTGTTCACACTGTTTGACAGGAAAGGTGCCATCCTCAAAAATGCATACAGAAAATGTATGCGGAAAAATAATACTGTAAATCAGGTCTCTTGGTTAGTGATGTGCTATCATGAAATTGTCATCCTTTGATATGGGCAGTTATACAGTATCCCCTTCATGTCCATATACAAACACACATGTATGCTTATAATGTTTGCATGCCTGCTTTTGCAGTGCTTTCAACTTCTTCTATGTATACTTATTATGGGAATTGTTTGAAGTCCTAGGAGAAGAAGACAATTTTATTTTATTTATTTATGCATGTTTATTTATTTTCACTTTGGACATGTAATTTGATAAACACTTCCACATCATTTAAGGGCTAACTCAGTCAAACCAATTAAAAAAATAGCTGTGAATGTGGTTAGTGGATTAGGGTGATACCATATTATGGAACATACTGTGTGTGAATATGATCATTTTATATGCTTAGAAAGAAGTGAGGGAAGAGTGAATCTAGAACTTACTTCTGCCAAGGATTTAGCTAGAAAACTGCCAGTAGCACAGTAAACACATACTTCAGTTTATTATACAACTTTTTTTAGCTCATAAATCTGATTAACAGCTGTTGGAGGACATATTTTAAAATGCACATTGTCACAAAAGTAGATATTTCCAGCCCAGCTATCTGGAACTTTGTAAATAATTATATCATTTGTGAATATCAACATGATTCAGATAAGATGTTTGTGTTACAAATGTATTAGAGCTGTATGTTATATAAGATGGTTTGTACAGACATGTATGCTGAAGGGGTATTTTACAAAGTGCAGTTTGAAATGTATCCACAGTGTAGTCTACTGGAATAAAACAGAAATGTACATGCCTATTGTAACTTTTTAAATGTATATTTTAACAGTGAAAACTGTAATATGGGAGGTTAACTTCAGAAAAATAGCTGAAATTAAATTACTTTATGGCAGCAAGGAGACACAATGTCTGTGCTGAGAAGTTTTCTGTATTGTCTTTAAATGTGGAGGAATGTAAATTGTTTACGACTTCCACCATTTGCCAACAATCTAAGGAAAAGTCATTGTCTATGTATTTTTACAGGTAGATGCTAAATGCTACCAGCTGCCATCAATGGTTGTTTTGGGGCCCTGGGAACTAGGAGTCAGATGACAAGCAATGATGTCATTATGCAAGTTATCCCAGCAGTAATATTTGAGATGTTAATGTAAGAAGTCTCTTAGAGAGACAGCATTCTGTATTCTGTCTTGGTCCTGACAAGATCCATTCACCACACCTCTGCCTTGCTCTGAGTAATTAAGTGTGGGGAACAGTATAATTCTCTTAGATATAGTCGGGAATATAGCAAAGCTTAATTTAGATGTTTTTCTTTATTTATTTTAGACCATCCTGCAATGTTGTTTTAAATACTTCCTGTGATTTTGAACTCTGATGTCACTGTAATTATATACTGAGTATTTTATTGTTCTTTTATTATTTATTATTAAATATATTTAAACATTTCATTGTGGATGATCTGTCTGTCTAAGTTAGAAGAGTGCTCTTAAGGGAAATTGCACTTGATGCAGAGAGCTGCATCTGGAAATACTATGTGTGTAGCTGTCAACCTTCCAATGTACATCCACCACTGGTGCCAGTGGTGAGGATTGAGTCTCCTTGATTACCACTGCCAGTGACGGGGCGTCACACATACACATATGTCAGTAACTTTAAAACTATATCAAGAAAATACTACAGCTTTGTGATGCAACCTAAATGTTAGCCTCACAGGCAGCTTCTCTTTGACTGTCTAATATTTAGCTGCATTTTTTTTCTAGCCAGATTCTAACTATTTTGTTTAAGGGTATGACTAGCAAACTCAGAGCCTCAGTGTAGCCTGATATACTACTTTCTAAGCATCTATCTAAACCGTTGCAGTCGGGGCACTTTTCTCTTTTAGGGAGTTATAAAGGCACTGGCAGGAGACCAGATACACATACAGCTAAACTGTCCCTGCATTTGCAGAATATCTGCAAATTTACATCAAATTTCTGGTCAGTTCTTTGTGAAATTTGTAGTTTTCCATCAAATCTTTGAGGACTGCACAAACTAAGTAATGACAGACATTTGAGTTTTTGATCTAACATCCTTCAGAAAATGCATGGCAATGAAAAATCTGTTGCATTATTATTGTTATTAGTATTTAAGTGCAATATTTAGTACTTATTCCTGATTTTGTTTCTTTGTCATCTGTTGTTTTCGTTTTTTTGTTTTTTTTTAGTTTTTTTTTTTGTTTTGCTTTGTCTCTAATTCTTGAGCTGAGAGATAGAGATCTGTACAGTTATATCTCTGGGCACTGACAGTAGTGCACACACTACCCACAGAAATGATATACATTCATTTTTATAAATGATAATTTATTCAACAACAGCTGAAGTACATTACTAAGCCAAGTATTTATTTACTGTAGTTTTCCTTTGACCACTATCAGACATCTGAGCTGTACTCACTGCATAAAGTGGCTGCATCTTGTGAGCATGAGGACACTTTGTAAATAAAAGTGACTCCTTAATCACAGTTAAACAGCTACAGTCAGTGCTGGGTACATGAGAAAGCCAAGGCTGTAATGTAGTTCCTTTATCATCCGTGACTATGAGAGTCCTACTCAAGATGCAGTTACATAGGGGGAAAAAAAGAAAAAAATAATGTATTTGTTTGTTCATTCTCTAGATACACACTTTATTCTAAGAGGAGTCTCATTATGACCCTGAAAGGTTAGTGCCTGTCTCTCAACCTCTGAGCAGTACAGATCATAGCACTTGCATTTAAAAATCATAGCAGATAGTCAGAAAGAGGAACATATTCTTATTTTTCCACAGCTGAAGATCTTTATATACTAGTCCCTATATAATTAGTGCAGTGGGTCTTAGTAAAGCTCAGTTTATTTCCTTAATAAAGTATGTATCCAAACACAGGTCTGAGATCATGAGGAACATCAGTAAATTGTGGAAGATTAGAGTAAGGCCAAATCTGAATGCCAGCATCATAGCATTATGCCTGAATCATGGCTTTTTAGAAGTATGGATTGCTGTATGACCCCGATTAGGATAAATGGGTAACTAGTAAGTGAATTACATTAGTTTTGGTGTTAGTTCATTACTAACTTCTGCTTATAGCAGGGGGAAGCTTATTTCATAGCCATGAAAGATGCTTGCCATAATTCTTTTACTTTTTGTGTTACTAGTATTTATTTTACGCTGATTCTTCTAAACTTATACTGTCAAATGCAATTGGAAAAAACTGTCAGCATACAGGCTACCCAAATATCTCTGCTAAGAAAAAAATGCTACAATAAAATAACTAAATTTGACAGCTTTTATATCTTACAGATCACATCACTGCATGGTACTAAAACAGACAGTTTGTTAAAATTAGTCACATTTTAATTTTCCAGCCTGAAAACTGATAAATGCAAAAAAGATATCTAGCCTTTCTCCTTATCTAGGACTCTTTGCTCTACTGACAAATTTTTACTGCACTCAATTAAATCAAACAATATTGCAGGTGACTGACTGTGTTCCTTTTAAATCTTTAAAGTTTGGAATTTCATTCCTCTCTCTCTCATGCAAACAGACTAACAACCTGAAATCCTTCAAGCTAGTATTGAAAGAACAGCTAAAAGTCTCACAGCTTTGCTCATGCACCATACCTGGCTAATTCCCCTAAACTATCCTTATCTACCCTCTCCCATCCTGCTCTAAAATGACTTCTTGGACAGTAATTTTCTATCTTATCTTGGCCACATGCATTGTATCTTAATCTACTCAACTTTAAACTGTTATGAAACTTCATTTTACCACTGTGCTACTGTTATAAAATACTACGGGTTTAAATGTTTGTCTAAACACTCATTCTGATCTACCTTTGAATGTTTTTTTTCATATCATTGTATTGCCTTTATCATGATTATACTATGTTTATATGTTGACTATTCTTATGTATCTTGTCAGCATTTTTTTATTTTCATTATAGTATGCTTAGACAATCAATATTTTTCACATTATTGTAGGTTCAAAGGATTCATCACACTATGCATGTATGTAGGTATGTATGTATGTATATTACTATCTCACAATATATCTCTATATTTTGTGAAGCTTTTCTCCCCAGGCCTCCTCTGAAAAGCAGGTTTCCACCTAATTGGACTTTTTTGGTTAGCAAAAGCAATCAATCAATTAATCAATCAAACCAAATAAGTGAATAAATAAATGCATGACTTTGTCATTGTCCATGTTGGTGTGAATGACCTGAGACGTACCTCCCTGGACTACATGAAAAGAGACATGGAGGAGCTCTCCGATCTTATAGCCCAGGCAGGTATGACCCTAGCCCTGAGTAGCAACCTGCCATCACCCAGAATGATACCACAATACAAGGACAAAATGATTGACTTCAACAATTGGCTAAGCTTCTGGTGTCATTCTAAGGGAATCCAGTATTTGTCTGCCTGGGACGACATGATCGACAGACCACGATGCTTTGCCAGAGATGGCCTGCACCTGTCGCCCTTGGGATTCCGGATACTGGCTAAGGCTCTTGGCACCCCTATAGTGCCTTTTTAAGGCAAGGTTCAAATGACAAATTCACCACCGTAACAGGTACAAGCAAGCAAAATCTGAGGGTAATGCTACTCAATGCTAGAAGTCTAAACCTCAAAACGCACTCACTCGAGGCACTCCTTAAAATGGAGAACATCGACACTTGTGCAGTGACAGAGACCTGGTTCAAAGCTCCAGAGAGCACCCCTGTGATACCAGGCTATAATTCATACCACACCTTTCGACCACCTAACCCAGAACGAAGCACTAAAGGTGGAGTTGTGTCCATATTCATTAAGGATATCCACACCTCCAGGCTAGTTGCACAGCATAATGCATCCGAGATTATCCAAGTGCAACTAACTCTGGGCAAGACCGCAATCCAAATTGTAGCTTGCTACAGACCCCCCACCATGCCCCAGGATTCCCACTCCTCATTTCTTGATACACTGGAAAGTATTAGGGTACAACCCAACACCCTAATAATGGGCAATTTCAACTACCCCACCATTAACTGGGAAAACTACTCATCTACCAACTCTTTTGCTCAATGTTTTCTAGAATTCACTTATACACACCCCCACCAGGGGCAGCAATATCCTAGACATGGTCATTACCAACATGGGCAACTGGTGTTCCACATCAGAGGTCAATTCCTCATTGGTCAGATCTGACCACAAGCTAATCACCCTAGACATCCACATCCCGCCCCCACCCCGAATTAGGTAAACCACCGTAAAAAACTTCTCCAAAGTCAACTTTGCACTTCTTAAGACAGAAGTGGCAAACTTCATGACATCCATGCAGACAGAAAATAGAGGTACGACTGCTGAATCCTACACAAATGCACTTTATAAGCTATCCTCCCAAAAAAGGAAGACAATCTGGTGGTCCTCTGACATAAACAAACTCTACAACAGAAGAAAGAAACTGTTGCAAAAAAGAGTAAAATCCCATGACTGGAGGAACTCCCTGGTCAACCTCAGTAAGAAGCTGAGATCCCTCATAAAATCCTCCAAAGCTAGTTACGAAAACAAAATTGCCACTGACTCTAAAGACAACCACAAAGCATTCTATAGCTATGTCAAGAATCTCAATGGCAACACTCAGATCTGCTCTGAGTTACAGCACAAGGGCACTAAATATACAGAACCAACTGATATTGCCAACATCCTGGCAGATAGGTTCAGTGCTAACTTTACCCCCCTCTCACCCCCTAGAGGGCCCATCTCTATACCGGAAGAATGCAAAGTTCCTGGAATCACAGATGCACAGGTAAAATACACACTCTGCAAAGCAAAGAACACAGCATCCATGTGACCTGACAATATCCCAGGCTGTATTCTACAAGAACTTCAGAATGAACTGGCAACCTACCTAAGTACCATGTTCAATCATAGCCTCACCTCACGGCTTTGTGCCCACTGAATGGCGCACTGCGACGGTTATCCCACTCCACAAAGGGGGAGCCAAGACGGACCCCGGGAACTACCGCCCCATTAGCCTGACGAGCCTGGTCTGCAAGGCCATGGAACGTATCATCATGGAACTCATAAACAAAGATATTGGTAATCTCCAAACTCTGGACCCTACCCAGCTCAGGTTTGTAAAAGGCAGATCATGTCTCCTAAACCTGAATGACTTCTTTGAAGCAGTCACCAAAGCCATAGATGAGGGTAAGGTGGTTCACACAGCTTATCTAGATCTCGCCCAGGCTTTCGACACCATCCCCCACTCTGGAATTATAGATAAGATCACTAAACAAGGTATAAATCCCTATGTCACAAGATGGGTTGCCAACTGGCTCATGGACAGAACCCACACAGTGAAAGTAGGAGACTCCAAATCCGACTTCAGACCAGTGACAAGTAGAGTACCACAGGGTTCAGTCCTGGGTCCTCTCCTGTTTGGTATCTACTTCTCTGAAGTACAGGCTAACACAGAAGGTCTTTGGCTAACAAAGTTTGCAGATTACTGCAAACTAGGAGCCATAATTGAAACTCCTAACAATGTGGACATACTACAAAAGGGCCTCACTGAGACAGATGCCATGGTCTGAAGCTCAATGCCAAAAAGTGTATTGTCATCCCTTTGGTAAAAACTCTGTACCATGAGCTACCACATAAGTGGTGGTCTACTTAACACTGAAAGTGTGATCAGAGACCTTGGGACACAGGTGGACAGTAGTCTCTCCTTTGATAATCACATTGCCACAGTGGTCAAGAAATCCTTCTACTTGGCTCACCTCATCACAAAAGGTTTCTCATCCAGAAAAAAAGAGGTCATTGTTCCCCTCTACTCATCACTCATTAGACCCATTATAGAGTACAATGCCGCTTTTGGTATGTACCTCACAAGACATCTACAACAACTGGAAAGGCCACAGAAATACCTCACAAATAGGATTACTGGCCTCAAACAGATGCCCTACGCAGACCATCTCAAAAAACTCCAGCTTTACTCTGTCACATATCGCCTACTCAGAAGCGATCTCTGCCTAACATACAAAGCTATGTCAAACCCAGAGCTGTTGGACATGCTACCCTTAAAGAAATCCCAATCACTCTGAGCTACATGCTCTAGGGACCAAAACCTTGTCACCATAATAAACAGAACATGCTGGAGGGATAGATTCCTGTCCCAGAGACTTCCCATACTCTGGAACAGACTACCTATCTATGTCAAACAGAGCTCCTTATTAGCACTCTTCAAGAAAAATCTTGATGATTGGATGGGAAATAGGAAATTCACCCCAGGGATCACTTCTGTGGCTCTGCTCGGCAGGGGCACAGGAAAATAATTTTCTTGGGTGGCGAAAGCCAGGGTACCTTTTTGGCTAGGCTTATATAGGCCCTAGGGCTAATAGCCTAGTACCTACCTATGAACCTTTGAAATAAAACTTCACTTAGACACTAGGCAGTCACTTCTGTGAAATTTATATGAAGAGAAGATTTTCTAAATAATTCAGCTTTCCAACCCTATGATTCCCTGTAGTAAGAAAGTTCTTTTAGGTGGTTTATTCAAAAGTTGCAGCATAAAGGAATGTATTCAATAATGTGTCTGATCGAGATATAAAGTGGTACAATGATCTTCCCAGTGAGATTATATATAACCTTTACAATTTATTAGACAACAGAATATGCTTTCCTAACTGTGGTAGATACACATTGCTCAACATTTAAATTGGTCTCTGTCTCTGCCCATAGATATTTCCTGATGGTACAATTTTTAATTGTTTTATCTTTCATTATGTAATTATACTTTGTGCTTATTGCCAATTCTCATTATGATAAATTTATTGACACTGCAGTTCAGGTCACTGCTGTTGCATCAGGTATAAATTTTTGGAGAGCCATCTTGTAGAACAGCCATTCACCAAAATAAATACGTTGCATGTGTAGCAGTTATCAGCATATATTGTAATCCCATGCTGATTTTCCACAATTAGGAATGTAGAAACTTAACAACATAGGAATAATACTAGTCAAAAGATTACAGGGACCATAAGATGTGTAGACATACACACCTTTAAGTAAACAAAAAGTTATTTCCACCCTTGTCAGCCTCTTAAGATTACTTGCCTTCCAAATCAAGCAAAGCCTTACATGATAAGCATGGTGCATATTTGTTTCTATCTATCCATTAATCAAGACTAGTCTTAAAGGTACTGAATACAAAACCAAACAGTCCTGAATAAAGTGCTCTTCAGACCAATATGTAAGTCCAAAAAATTACATAAGACGCTCACCATGGCTTATTCCGAAAAGTTTAATACGGATAGAACACAAAATCTAGTAGTAAGTGCTTTCACATTTTAAAAATATTTCATCAGACTTTAACATCACAATCACCAGTACTCTACTTTTTATATAACCTGCTCAGTGTCATTCTCCAATCCCTTATTGCATGTAGGTCAGTTGAATGCAGAGATATAACTAGGGTGAGATGAAAGGAGTGGCTGCCCCAGGTCCAATGACCAGATACAAGTGGTGTATTTGTGCAGTACAGATATTTCTTTATGGTTTCATAGATGAATGCCAATACTAAATTAGCAGTCACAGCTGAAGTGCTGAAGCATTCAGTGTGTGGTGATTTACAAATCGCAAAATGCTTGTTACTTTGCTATCACATAGCTTCCTGCCATTTCACAGGAGCATTTTTCTTTCCTTTAACTGTGTTGAGGGGGTGACAGTTTGGGAAACTGGTCAGGGCACCAGATGACCTAGATGTAGTACCAGCAATTAAAAACCTTAGCAAGGCCAGGATAAGCAGCATGCACTGTCAGCCCCATCAGATGCTGCTGTGACATTTTTCAGAGTGCCATAAGACTCAAAAGACACGAAGGACCTTTAGCAAAACATTACCATTTCATATCTGATAGAATAGACCCCCCTGACATTTTGGATAACATCTAGTGCAACTCTTTTCATGACTTTACATAGAATACTGGTTATGCCAAGGGGTCTAAAACTGAGTGGCTCTGAAGTGTCACCTGAGCAGCCAAGTACTCAGGATTGTACAGAACACTCAGCATTTAACATTGAAGTTGCCCACTGCTCAGCTGTTCTACATTGAACAGTAGGGGCTCCACTACCTGAGTTTTGATTGGTTCATATACTGCAATTACAGCCTTGCGGTATACAAACAAATCAACTAACCACTCCTGAAGCCAAGGGAGCCAATGACAAACTCCACAATTCAGCCAATAACACATCAGTTATAGTTTTCACACCACTGCAATGCCTTCAAAAAGGCCTTGCAGTGTGCAGGAAGATCATCTTTAGCCAGTTTGAGGAGGATATTCTACATTTCTGAGTCATACTGGTGGTCGGATTGTTCATGGATGATTCATCTTTAGCTGACTGCAGATTGGAGAGCAGGAGCCGCATGCATACAACAACTAAATGACCAGGCAGTGCCGAATGGGAGTCAAAGTCTACAGCACATCAGGGACAGAAATCAGACCTCTGACAGACAGCCATATCAAAAGGATGAGATTTGCATTTATGTGTTGTCTTAATTTGGTTGGAAGGAATGGTCCTGGTGTGGCTGATTCTGGGCTGCTGACTGCAATTGTTTCCTGGGGCTATACGGTTGAAATCTCATCTAAGCCTTGGATTATCTGTTCCCGATTCATGAATTTTGCTATAGACTGTGCTGTAGCTGCTTTCTTTCTTGATTGCAGCAGAGGTAAGTAGCTAAATATGTACACTGTATTGTTCAGACAGGAGTAGGGTTGCAGTGTTTGGAATTTCTTCATATTTTCTTCTGTTTGCGTATTGATTAATCCCAGCTTTTAGACTCCAGTGTTAGCTCTGTCCCTTTTACTGCCTCCAAAGACTGGTGATTTTTGGAGAAAAGGTGGTAAATTAGAACCTTGTTTCAGAAAATGTTTAATTTACATTCTCTTATTCTGCAATTTCTCAAGTTAATAGTAATTTAAGTGTCTCTGTCCCTGATTATTTCTGGATTTGTCCCTGATTTGTTGAAGGCTGTGACACTGTGTAGTTCAGGCAGGAGTAGGACTTGAAAAAGTCAGTGGTTGGCATTTGTGTATTGACTAGTCCCGCTTTTGACTCCAAAGTATTATCTCTGTTCCTTTTACTCCTTCCTAAGACTAGTAATTTTTGGAGAAAATATGGTGAACTATAACTTTCTTTTTTGAGAAAATGTTTATTAATTCACATTCTCTTATTCCATCAATGTCTCAAGTTAACAGTAATTTGAGTGTCTCTGTCGCTGATTTGCTGAGAGCTAATAATGTAATTTATACAGCAATATCCTGGCTCAAATATTGTTGTTTTGGTTCACTAACTGTTTTGTAGCTACTTCAGCTAATGTTATTTTTTAAAGATATACTCCCTGTATAGTTCAGCAGGAGTAGAGCTTGCAAAAGTCAGTGTTTAGCATTTGTGTATTGATTAGTCCCTGTTTTTGACTCCAAAATGTTAACTCTTTCCCTTTTACTCCCTCCTACAACTAGTGATTTTTGGAGAACGCGTGGTGAATTATACCCCTGTTATTTCAGAAAATGTTTATTAATTCAGTCTTCTATTCCAGCAATGTCTCAAGTTAATAGTAATATTGCTTTTTGTGTATTGATTAGTCCCTACTTTTGAATCCAGTGTTAGCTCTGTCCCTTTTACTCCCTCCAAAACTGATGATTTGAAAGTGAGAAAAGGTGGTGAATAATAATACCTTGTTGTTTCAGAAAATGTTTATTCATAGTCTCTTATTCCGTCAATGTTTCAAGCTAATAGTAAAATTTTAGATGTCACTGGTTGTCCATGAGTATGTGTAGATTTTTCCCTGATTCTTTGAGAGCTGTGTTGGTGCCTTTTGGAGGAAATGTTGTGCATGCCCTTTAATAATGACAAAGTTATAGACTTCTTCCACTTCAGAAAAAAAGAAGTTATGTCTTACCATAACGTTCCATCTGTGTTGTAGATCTTTTATTCATTCATTACAGATAGGACCTCGGTTCCATCCTCGGAACTGATACAGCCGTTTTCCAGCTCGCGCAAGCCAAAAACTCTCAGCTAAGAACCTACCCACAATGCCCCTCTCCTAGATACTCCAGATCAAGTTTGCCCACCCTAGATAGAAGATGTAGTAATAGGAAAAAAGGTAGGAGGCTCTGTCTGAGCAAATACCCTAACCAGGAGTTCTTAAAGTCCACCAGGAATCCAGGCAGGGGGAAGGAGGGCAGAAAGTAATGAATGAACAAAAGATCTACAACACAGATGGAACGTTATGGTAAGACATAACTTCTTTATCTGATGTTGTAAATCTTTTGTTCATACATTACAGATAGGACCGTGTCCCCAGCTATTTGAGTCCTGGTGGCCCTAAGGAAGGATATTCCTGAGCACCATAGAACCAAAAGATGCTCGTCCCCTGGAGGACAAATCCAATTTGTAATGATGAAAAGGAGCAGCAACACACATACATTTACAACTTTTTTAATTCTGGTTTACTATTTTTAGGTATGCTGGGTAGGGGTATATATTTATATCAATATATATATTTTGATATATGTTTTAGGATGCATTGTATTTATATGTATTGGCATTTTTATACATTTAATACATATACGTTTTTTATTTTCTATTTGGCTGTCAATTGATGGGTTGCCTTTAATAATTTTTTGGCTAGGAAGTGATGTCATGGTGACGCTCCTCGGCTTGCTTTTATATGTATAGCAACCTTTCTGGCATAAATGTTTGTTTTTCAGTTCTTTCTGAGGAAGCTGCCATTTTTTGTCAGCGAAAACGCTTTTATTTTTATTAATAAAGCAGCGTTCAGTTTTACTTTTGTTGTCTGCCAGCATTCATTTTGTTACAGGAGACTGCCTGGAGGTACTACGTACTGCTGACTTGCCGTTTCTGTTTTCTCCAATTTGTAATGAGATATAAAGGTATGAGGTCTTGCTCAAGTGGCTGCTGCGCATATATCATCCATAGAGGCTCTGGAATGAAAAGCTACAGTAGTCATAGATCTGGTAGAATGAGCCTTTATTCTGGAAGGTAAGGGTAGCTTATTCTGTTGGTAGATAAAGGTAATGACATTTATAAGCCAAGAGGATAAAGTCACTTTGGAAACAGGTTTACCCAATCTGGGTCCTGCAAAGGCCACAAACAATTGATCTGTTTTCCTGAAAGATTTAGTCCTGTCCAAATAACAATGAAGCTGCTGGTACACATCAAGGGTGTGCAAAAGGTACTCCCCTCTATTAGAATGCCTTGGGAAGAAAAATGGCAGGTCAATAGATTGGTTAATGGAAAAGCCAGAAATTACCTTGAGCAAGAAAGAAGGGACTTCGTACTGAAGGGACACCCTATCCGTGTGGAAGATCAAGTAAGGACTCTTGACACTCAAGGCCTGCAGCTCAGATACTCTTCTCACTGAGGTGAGTGCTACTACAAGTATGGTTTTCCATGACAAAAATTTCAAATCACATGAATCAAAGGGCTCGAAGGGAGAACCTGTGAGAGATTGAAGCACCAGAGTCCCAGGGTTCTAATGGAGGCTTGACCGGAGGTTTAACATGTAATAATCCCTTCAAAAAGGTCTTGCATAGGCAGTGTGACATAACTGAAGAATTATCAAGACCATTATGAAAACTGGCAATAGCTGCTAAATGTACAGTGATCATTGAAGCTGAGGCAACTGCATGTAGAAGAGTAGTCAGGCATTGTAGAATATTCTGAATAGGCATAGAGAAAGGGTCTAAGTTCTGGTCTTTGGCCCAAATAGAGAACCTAGTCCATTTACTAGAATAAACCTTTCTAGTGGAAGGTTTGTGTGAGGCCAGAAGAATTTCATGAACAGGAGATGGGATGTCAGGCAGCCTGGCAATCATTGGAAGTGGAGGAACCAAGCTGTGAGCTTGAGACTGTGCAGGTTCGGATGAATCAATCCCTGAGGATGGGATAATAGGTCCTGGGAATGATCCAGGCTCTGAATCAGATGAGGCCATAGAAATGGGAACCAGACTTGACATGGTCAGTAGGGAGCAACGAGGATCACTTTGCTTTTCAACCTCTGAGCTTTCTGGAGAAATTTTGGAATGAGGGGAAATGGAGGAAAGGCATATAGAAGACCCAGGGGCCAACTGTCCGTTACAGCATCCCTTGGTGGTTCCCCCTAAGGGGAGATCAAGGCAAAATAGCTCCTGTATTTGTAGTTCAGGGGGGAAGCAAACAGTTCACAGCAAGGCTTGCCCCAAAGTTGGAAGATCCGATCTGCTATTACAGGGTTGAGGGACCACTCGTGAGGCATCCTGCTCAGATTGTCCGCAATAAGGTTGGAACTCCCAGGAATGTGCATTGCTATAAGAAAGCGACTAGAATCTATTGCCCAGTGCTAAATCCTCATGGCTTCCCAACACAGGGGGTAAGATCTGGTTCTGCCTTGTTTGTTGATATACCAGACAACTGATATGTTGTCTGACTGAATTGCAATGGTCCCCGAGGGAAGGGATGCATGGAACGCTTGCAACGCTTAGAGAACTGACCTCAGTTCCAGGGCATTTATGTGCAAGTTGGCCTTGATGGGGGTCCGGGTACCTTAAACAGTATTTCCCTGAAAATGCTCCCCCACCCTAACAGTGAAGCGTCCGTGGTCACCATGGCCATGGGTTGGGGAAGACAGAACGGTCGACACCAAAGATTCTTTTGTGGCTCCATCCACCATTGATTGAGTGGGTGGGTTAACAACAACATTGTGCAGAAAGGAGCCACTGCAGGATTCTCATGTGCAGTCTTGCCAGTGGTACTAAAGTAATGGCAGCTGCCATAGAGCCCAAGATTTGCAGTACAAGACATGCTGGTACAAACGTGTGAGGAAGAAGGTCTTGAATTTGGTGTCTTATTTTCAAAAGCCTGTGAGGGGGGAGAGAAGCTTGACAGGATGTTGTGTCAAAGACCGCTCCAATAAATTCCAGTGTCTTCGTTGGGGACATCTGAGATTTGTCTTTGTTGATTGTACTCCTCAAGTAGAAAGCGAGACCTTGAGTGCAAGAGAGGCTGCGGACTAGGAGATTCCTGGTTGGGGCGGTAAGTAGCCAGTCATCTAGATAGGGAAACACCTGGAATCATTGTAGTTGAAGATAGGCTACCACAACTGCCATACATTTGGCAAACACTCGGGGGGGCTGTCAAAAGACCGAATGGCAGTGCCCTGAACTGGTAGTGATTGTCTCCCAGCTGGAAGCAGAGAAACCTCCGTGAGCGGTGATCCATCTTTATGTGGTAGTACGCATCTTGTAGGTCTATAGAGCACATCCAATTGTCCCTCCCTAGGAAGGGAAGAATGGACTGTACTGTGACCATGTGGAATTTTTGAGGTTTGATAAATTTGTTCAGTAGGCTGAGATCCAGGATTGGTCTCCAGTCCCCTGTCTTTTTTGGCACTAAAAATAACCTTGAGTAAAACCCGGATCCTGTCTGTTCTGGTGGGACTGGTTGGATGACTCTTTTTTTTTAGCAGTTTTTCTATTTCTAAGACTGCTAATTCCCTCTGATTGGGTGGTACATCGGGGATTCATTTGACGGGTCTGGGAGTTAAGTTGAATGGTATTTGGCAGCCTCTGGATATTATTCTCTGCACCCAAACATCAGTAGTAATAAGATGCCAGGCTGGTAGATGCAGAGAAAAATTACCCCCGACTGCTTCCAGAGGAAAGCAATCGGGCCGCTGCTCAGGAGCATTGGTAGGGTCTGCGGAGAAAGAATCTCTGGCTCCCTGGTTATGTGTACCCCCTCTACCCCAAAAGGGTGTCTTCCATATGAGTTGTCCCCTCTGCCCCAGGGGGATTGTTCACCATGAGTGTCACGAAAGGATCCTAGGGATTTCTTGAACCATATCTTTCCTCTCTTCTGGTTCCTGGAGTAGGACCTTTGGGGGTTGGAAAAGCATATGCCCACAGCAGACAAGGTCTTTCTGTCTTTCTCACTACGTGCAAGTGTGTCTGTACCTTGGGTCCAAAAAATTCAGATTCATCGATAGGTGCAATGATTAAGGAAGATTTAAAGGGGTCTGCGAAGTCACACATCTCATGACAACACCAGATGCAGCTGCTCGAGCTACCCCCCCCGGTGGTGTGAGATATCAAACGCATCGAGGAGTTTGAGATGGATTCAAGGGTAGCTAGCTATGAGGCTATAGTGGCATGTACTTCATCAGGCAGTACCCCCACCAAAGAGGAAGACATTTCAGAAATGAGGTCTCTCTGGAGTCGAGTAAAGTGTGCCAGATAATTCAGCGACCGAATGGTGAAAGTCGCTGATGCATAGGTCCGCTTCCCTAATCTGTCCATGGTCTGGGATTCCCTGTTTGGAGGATGGACAGTGGAACTATCTTCTGCTAGTTCCCTCTTGGTGGCTGCCGCCATGACCACAGAATCAACTGTCAGCTGCTTGGACCAATGGGACTGGTCTTCAGGTGTAGATAAAATTTTGTCCAGCCTCCGGGGGACAGGTTCTACATTGTCTGGGGCCTTCCAAGCATGCTGCACAATTAGTTTAACAAGATCATCTGCTGGTGGGGTCACCCAGGAAGTAGATGGCCTGGCATGGAAGGCCTGCAGAAACACCAATTCCTGAGAAGAAGGGTTAGAGGATTTCCATTCTCCCCGCTGTTTGAGGATTCCGAGAATATCTCCAAATGAAACATTGTCTGGGGCAGAGCGTGGGGACCCTTCTCCCTCATCACAATCAGTGTCTTCTGTGATAGATTCCTCCGAGGAGTCAAGGTGCTTCCTCTTGCACCATTTCTTCTGGGGTGGCTCCCCAGTGGGATCTTCTGAGGATGACTCCAGAGAAGGGGTTCCCTTCACATGGGGTTCTTGTGACTCCTGTGCCCAGGGACTCGACATAGTGGATTGGGAGAGGAGCATGCTAGGGGAGGTTTCTGATACTGGTGTCCTAGAGGCTGGTTGTGAGCCTTCGGAATGAAGGGCCCTTTCCATCACCTGTACAGCAGGCCCACTCGAGTGCACCTCCAGTTGAGGGGTTCCAAGAGAACTAGAAGTCATCAGAGTCATGGACATAGATGGTGCCAGCAAGAAAATAGGCACCGGATTAGGTACCAAGGTATGGATGGTCCAAGAACCACTCCAAGAAAGCATCGGCTCCATCGTAGCCAATGCAGCAAGGGTGATCAGTGCTGACAGGGGAGACACTGCTGTCAGAGCCGAGACAGTATGTACCGAAGTGGACATCGGTACCGGGAACAGGGAAGATGTTGGAGGAGGATAAGCAGGGGAAGATGAGGTAAAGGATTCCGAGCCAGGAGGGACAGAAGGTCTAGCTGGAATGGGCAATCCCCTAGCTGCCAGAAGCTGATCCAATACCTGCACTAGGTCTAGCTGAAAAATTCCTAGTGGATCTAAAGGAGGCTGCTGAAGAGGAATCAGGTCTTTCTAGAAAGGGACTAAACCTCTGCCCTAAGAAAGGGTCATAAGTTGGAGAATATCTTGTCCTTGGCAGGCATTCAAATTTTGGAGCTGATGGAGCCAAAGAAACTGTTGGCACCATGGCCGGGGATGGTGTCAAGGCATGTACAGTCATCAGAGTCCATGGAACCGAAGAAGCTGTCAGCACCATGAACGGGGATGGTGCCAAGGCATGTACAGTCATCAGAGCCCATGGAGCCGAGGAAACTGTCGGCACCATGGACGGGGATGGTGCTGAGGTATGCACAGTCATCGGAGCCCATGGAGCTGAGGAGACTGTCGGCACCATGGAAGAGGATGGTGCAGAGGCATGTACAGTCACTGGAGCCAATGTGGGAACTAAGGATGGCACCGAAGTCAGTGGTGCCATGGCTGAAACCGAAATTGGAATGAATACCATGGTCGGTACTGAGGGAAAGGAAACAGATCCTGGTGCCAAGGAGGTCTGCGCCGAGGGTGCTGGTGAAGAACAGAGCGGACTCGGTTCCATAACTGACGGGGATGCAGGAACCGAGTGACTCTGTTTTTCCTTATATTTTTTGGTCTTAGGAGGGGGTGAGACCTCCAACCCAGATAGAGCCTCTGAGAAAGGTGTCTTGAGTAAACCTTTTAAAATAAGTTTATTCTTACATTCTGCTAGTGTCCGATTACTAAAACTAGTACAACTGTCACAATCAGTTTTAATATGATCCACGCCCAAACAGTAGACACAACGAACATGTGTATCTGAGTTAGACATCTTACGTCCAGACTTGTCACACTGTTTAAAACCCAACTTAGCTTTGTCTGACATGGTAAGGAAAACAATGCTATCCTATAGAAAGAATAAGATAAAATAATATAGATATATATATATATATATATATATATATATATATATATATATATATATATATAATAGTAATAATAATAAAAATCTTTAAAATATAAAGATAAAATAATAAAATACCAGTGATGTTAGTTAAGGAATACCACTAATAAAACGGGAAGGCCTGTCAAAGACAGAAGAGAAGGACAGTAACAAAAAGGGTAAAAATTAAATTACCAAGGAAAACGGTAGGAAATAGGCCTAGGTTATAGGCGACAGTGAAAAAAGGTTAACTTGACTAAAAATTTAGTAATTTAGAAAAAGAAAAATTGTCAGAAAATCAACAATTTACTACTTAGCTTTGAGAGAGAGAGCTAACACGTCTGACTAGGAATGCGGCAAACGAGATCTGTTGTATCTAGGAGAGGGGCATTGTGGGTAGGTTCTTAGCTTGCGCAAGCTGGAAAACGGCCATATCAGTTCCGAGGATGGAACCAAGGTCCTATCTGTAATGCATGAACAAAAGATTAACAACATCAGATTGTTTATTAGTTCACATTCTCATTCTGTCAGTGACACAAGTTAATACTAGCAATATTTTAAGTTCTTCATTAATTCTGAATTTCTCCCTCATTCTGCTCAAGTTTCCCTTGATTGTTAAGAGAAGATGGGGAGGGGTTGGAAAAGCTGGTGCTAAATAGAATATTTTTTATTTAGTAGTTTTGTATTTTAATTACAGTTGAATACTGCTGAGCTGCAATATACTCAGCAGAAAATGGCTAATCAATGGTTTATGCAGATTTTATTTATTGACATTTCATTACCAGGGTAGTCAGACTGAGTGTGAATTGTCTGTTTAAGTAAATGTTGTGGACTGTTTGTAACTCTGAGTTAGATGCAGTTTCTTTTAAGATGTATACTGATCAGTAATGCTGTTTGAGTGCCATGCTTATTGTGTAGCAAATGTAGGTTGATATTTATATTACAGTAACTTTTTAAGAGAATTACAGTGCAGCTGGAAATTCCACTGCATTGTCAGTTTGGTTGAATAGTTTGTACATGATTTATGGGCTTTTCAATAAGGGTAGATGTGATCATGCACTTCTGTGAAGAAAAAAATAAGTTATGTACTTACCATAATGTTCCATCTATGTAGTCCATTTTCATTCTTCCTCAATTATTAGGTTCTGGTCTGACCCTCAGATCTGAACACTGAAAGCTTTCTAGCTCCTCTCCTATCCATAATGCATTAGTTCCCTACCACACCTCAGATCTTTTTTGCTAACTTTAGTAAATAAAATAAATTTAACTACACCAGTAGCTGGAGGCTCAAACAAAGGAACATTGGTTCCTTAGGATTCTTCTGACCCTTTAAGAAGTTACATTGGTAGGGGGTTGTAGGGACACAGGGAAGTACAGGAAGAATGAAAATGAACATCAAAGGTGGAACATTGTGGTTAGTAGATAACTCCTTTTCATTCCTCAATGATTGGGACAGAGTCCCTAGCTACCACAGTCCCGGGAGGACTCTAAGAAGGATGTTTCTGAGCACCACTGGGCCGAGGCTGCTCTTCCCCTATAGACCAGATCTAATTTGTAATGAGTAATAAAGTATAAGGGTTAGCCCAAGATGCAGCTGCACAAATATCATCCTAGGAAGATCTGGATAGAAATACTGAAGAAGTTGCCACAGATATTGTAGAATGAGCTTTTAGAGGTTTTGGCAAAGACAAACCCAATTTGTTGTAAACATAGGAAATACAATCCATTAACCATTTGGCTACTTTTACTTTGGTAACTGGTTTGCACAATTTTGAATCTAAAAAAGGAGACAAATAATTGATATGATTTCCTAACAGCTTTTGTCCTATGAAGATAAAAACATAACTGTCTGTGGAGGTTGATACTTTGATTGATAATGGACTCTGACAGTTTACTATCAAAATTTAGATAGGAACTTACACAAAGCTTGTAAGGTCAAAAGGTGGTTTTCAAGGTCACGTAATATCGATCCAGAAAATGTTTGACCCCACATTAAAAATTGGTAGTATACGTTCACTAATGGATCAGGAAATGTACCCTTTTCTCACTGTAGTGCGATCTCAGAGTTGGAATATATAATATACAGGGGGGGTGCAGGGAGGACTTCCCCCCTGCAAAAACGTTACTGGTAACACAGACTTTCTATATTGGAACTTCGGTGTTCAAATGTCGATTCTGTGTTACCATTTCCAAAATTTTGGTAATTCGTTATTACCAATTTCAGCAAACTGGTTCAATCAAAAGGTGGAAAATTACTTTGATTCCAAAATTCTGACACCACCTTAGGAAGGAAAGAAGGATGGGTAGGCTCTTAAGTATGCCCTATCCTCATGAAAAATCAGATAAGCAGGCTTAGAAGATATGGATTGAAGTTCTGAGACTGTTCTAGCAGAAGTAATGGCAACTAAAATGGCAGCTTTCCAGGTTAAAATTTTAATTCGCACATAGCCAATGATTCAAAGTGGGATTGGTTCAGGGACTGTAACACTAAGCTTAAATCCCATGGTGGAGTGGGATCTTTAAAAGGAGGTCTGAGAAGAAAGGAACCCCTTATAAAAGCCTTACAAAGTCTGGAAGAGGCTAAAGATGAATCATTGATTCCTATGTGAAAATTAGAAATGGCAGCTAGTTGTACTTTAACAGTTGAGGAACTAGCTCCCCCTTTAAAAATTGTAGCTAAGAACTCCAAAACTTTTGGAATTGGTGAGGAAAAGGGGTCAATATCTTTTTGCTGTGCCCAAAAAACAAACCTTTTCCGTTTGCTTTTGTAAAGTTTCCTAGTGGAAGCTTTGTGGGATGATAAGAGAATGTGACAGACAGGAGAGGAGAGCCTTGGTGGTCTAGCTATCAGCAGAATTGGAGAAACTATGAGGTCAACTTTAGGCCTAGAATGTCTGGGTGTACCTAGTCTGTCAGGTGAAACAGGATGTCTGGAGTTGGATCCAGAGTCCAAGGTTGGCAAAAGAGATGAGGCCAAAGAAAGGGAAACCAAATTTGATGAGGCCAATATGGGGGCAATGAGGATGACTGTGCTCTTCAATTTTGATGTTTTCTGAAGAAATTTGGGGATTAGAGGTACTGAGGGAAAGGAGTAGAAGAGACCGGGGAGCCAATCGCAGAGAAGACTGTCTCTTGGTGACTCCCCCAGTGGGGGGATCAGGGTAAAGAACCTGTTGCACTTGTTGTTGAGGAGAGATGCAAAAAGATTGCAGCAAGGTTGGCCCCAATGACAGAAGATCTTTTCCACCACTTTCATGTTATGACACCACTTGGGAGGCATTAGAATGGACCTGCTCAGCTTGTCTGCTATCACGGTGGATTTCCCCAGGATGTGCATTGCTATCAGAAATCATCTGGATGAGATTGCCCATTGACACACTCTCAATGCTTCTTGACAAAGGAGGTAAGATTTGGTTCCTTCTTGTTTGTTGATGTACCAGACCACTGACATATTGTCCATCTGAATCGCAATGGTCCATGAGGGGAGAGTGCCTTGGAAGACTTGCAATGCTAGAAGGACAGCTGTCATTTCTAGGACATTGATATGCATATTAGCTTCTTCAGGAGACCATATACCCTGGATTGGCTTTCCATGAAGTGCCCCCCACCCAATTTGGGAAGCATCTGTGGTCACTATGGCCTTGGAATGAGGAAGAGTGAAGGGGTGATCTTGAAGAACTTGATCTAAGTAAATCTACCAAAGGAGGTAATTTTTGCATACCTGAGTTATCTTGATCTGGAAAACTGGTGGAGAACACTACACTGAGTTGCTAGTGTTCACTGAAGGATTCTCATGTGATATCATGCTAATGGAACCATAATTATGGCAGCAGACATTGACCCCAAAGCTTGAAGGATCATTTGAGCTGAGAAAGAAGAATTTTGAATAATCATTTTGAGCTGGAATTGTATTATTTGAACCCTTGGAAGAGGAAGAGAGGCTGTCAAGGAAGACATGTTGAACAAAGCCCCTATGAACTGCAATATCAGGATTTGTATTAGTTAATATTTGTTGTGATTGATAGTAATTCCTAGCTGAGAGCATAACTGGAGTACTTGATCTCATGCTTTGATTAAATGATTCCTGGTCGGTGCAGTTAGGAGCCAGTCATCCAAATAAGGAATTACCCAGAATCCTTGCAGTCTCAAGTGAGCTGCTACCACTGCCATACATTTGTTGAACACCCTAGGGGCTGTGGTTAGACCAAAGGGCAGAGCTCTGAACTGTTAATGACTGGTTCCCAGCCAGAAGCATAAGTATCTTCTGGATTGCCTGTTCACTTTGATATGATAGTATGCAACCTGAACATCTGTTGAGCACATCCAGTCATCCTGGTGCAGAAAAGGCAGAATGGGTGATCATTCGGAACCTCGTATGCTGAACTGATTTGTTCAGATTGATGAGATCCAAAACTGGTCTCCAGTCCCCTGAATAAGTTCTAAACTCTTTCTGGTCTGGGGGTACCTCTTGAATGACTCTTTTTCTATCAGCTTTTTTTTATTTCTAGTGCTGCTGCTTTCCACTGACTGGGTAGAACATCAGGAATTTTGTTTAGTGTACAGGGAGAAGAAAGGAAAAGGGAATTATATAACCTCTGGAAATACTCCTCTGCACCCAATAATCTTTTATAATCTGCAGTCTGGGTCTCTGGTGAAGGGATAAATGACCCCTGACTGCTTCCAGAGGTGGACAATCAGGCCTCCTTTCAGACAGGGCTGGTAGGATCTGTCAGAGAAGGTATCTCTAGATCCTTGGTTCTGCAGGCCGCCACTGCCACATGGATGGCATCTTCCATTAGAGTAAATCCCTCTTTGCTTTAGGATCTCTGGAGACATCATCAGGTGGTGACCTTGGGAGACCTTTCCCCATCATCAGAATCAGTACCTTCAGTCTCCTAAGGAGAGGCTAAGTGCCTCCTTTTACATTTTGTCTTCCTAGGGACTTCTTTGGTGGGATGTTCCTGAGAAGTATCAGAAGAAATGAATATACCCTTATACCCTGATTGGTATCCTATAGACTTTGAGCTACTACAGAAGAAGATAAAGAAAAATTTACCAAATCTGATTTTCTACTCACAAATACCACAAACGCTTGAGAGCTAATTGTGACAATGTCTGTATGAGAAGGCAGCAAACTAGTTCTGTGGTATGCAAAAACATGATCGCTTTCCTCTTACACATTAGTAAAACTTCCTCAGTTAAAATCCATCACTAAATTAACCACTTAACTTGCTTAAAAATCATGTGATGCAAGGAAAACTTTTTAAAGTGCCAGACACAGTTGACCCACAAAGTAAACACCTTATGTATACACATCATTTTATAAATCACACTTACTATTACAACAAACTTAAAAACACATAAAATACAGAATATAAATGCTAAGTAATATAATGCCCCAAAAAACTATGCTATAAATGTACATATGCGTAATTCAATATATTGGGCAGAATTCATCTTCTTACTGCTTTCAATTTGAGAAGCAGTGCAATTGATATATGCTCATTCAACCCTGGCCAATTATTAGAATTCCATTATAGTTGGCAAAAAAGCTCTCTTTTTTCAAGCACCAGTTTCCATGGATCACCCCAAGCATTCTATTTAACCTCTTCAAACATGCTGAACCTAAAGAAGTGTCCTGGATTTTCTTTAATGTGCTTGAATAATGTGTTTGTGCTCTTTTCCTTAGGAATATCATAAGTGTATTCATAAATACATTCACTGAGCTTTCACTCTGTTTTACCTATATAGAAACTTTGGCTTAGTTTACACATTGCTGTATAAACAAGTCCAGAGCTATCACATTCAAATTTTCCTTTGATCTGAAAATTCTGCCCATTAACACTAATATCCTTTTCTGTATAGCTAACTTGCAGTAGTGACATCTACTGCACTTATTTGGACCATAATTTCTAATTTCCCTTCCACAACCATTTTCAAACATATTCTTAAAGTTCATACCCTTTTGGTAAACAATGACTGATCTCTTGCTGACTTTTTCAAAAATGGTCCTATCCTCCCTTAGGATGGCTCAGTTTTTATAAAGTATCCTTCTAATAACATCACTTTCCAAGTTAAAAACCTTAATCATAGAGTTACAGTACTGATGCAAATTATTTTTCCACTGAACTGGACTTTCATTAACTTCATTGTTGTTACTACCACACATCCCATGATTTAATAGAGGAACAAAATGCCCAGTACTCCTTCTATATCCAGTCTCCACAAACATTTCATTCACCAACTGGACAGGGTTAATCCCTTTTGATGAACGTCCCCCTAAGAATATCACATTCACTATCAAAGTGTTCCTTTAAAGTAATCATTCTTGCAGCATGAACCAATTACCCCTTAACAACACCTTCCTTTTATGAAAATGGGTGGGCGGTAGTAAAATGAATTACTGTATTAGAATGTGTAGGCTTCCTATAAATACGTGATAGATATTTCATATTCACCAAATCCTTTTCCAATAAAATATCGAAATAAGCAATACTTTTCCTCCCCATAGTAAGAGTAAACATCGAAAAATCAGTACTCGTATAAATGCACTCTAAAATGAACCTAGTTCTTCCTTATTCCCTTTTTGTAATATAAAAATGTCATCCAAATATCATAAATATAATCTGAAAGAATTAGTATGTTTGCTATTATGTATGTAGAGGTACTCTCACTGCGACATGACCATATTAGCACAAAGGGGTCCACAAGAGGACCCCATTGCTAACCCTTACTTCTGTAGATAATGCTGTCCTTCAAAAAAAAAAAAAGTTTTTCTTAAGTATAATTTCAATGAGCGCCTCATAAAGATTGTTTTTTTTCTTGCTCCACTCCCCTCCTGATCAAGTAATCAGTGAACCATAAGACCCTAAGCTCATGTGGGATAACCGTATTTAGGTAATTTATATCTATGATTATAAAGACATCATTAACATTAAACTGGTTTCATAATTCTTATGTCCTGGTTTTTAATAAATTCAATTTGCTCCAACTCATTATCAGTAATGCTGGATCTTTTTTTGAAAAATTATCCTACCCAGAGTATTCCTGATGTCTAAATTCACAAATGTTCTCAAATAAACTGAAAACCAGATGTAAGGGTGGGTTATACATAGTAGAAACTTTCAATGTTTTCATCACATTAGGTATTTCATTAAATATTAAGGACAAATTAAATTTTTGTACATATAATTTTAGGTCCATGAGGACGAAAGCGATCACGTTTTTGCATTTAATTACAGTTCTTGAATTTTAATGGGGATACACCAAAATGTTTGATGCTTTTCTGATTTATGTGTTTCAGGTTTGTGATATTTTGATGTTTTTGTGTTCTGAGGTAGGGGGGCTAATGCATTATGGGTATGAGAGGAGCTTGAGAGCTTTTAGTGTTCCACAAGCTGTAAAAAGCGAAAGAGTTGGAGCTGAGTGTCGGATCTGAACCCTGTCATTGAGGAATGAATAAAAATGACAACATCAGATTGTAAGTTGAAGCAAACATGTTACTAAGACTTTACATGAACTATCCTTGTCACAAGTACTAATTTAATGACCATGAAATGTAGGTTGGTGTAAAATGTGTTCAATAGCTAATGTATTTTGATGCAAAACCTGTTATATTTATTGATTTATTATATGAGCTATTGGCTTTTCAGGTGTGAGGTTGCAATGTACTCTGTGATGTTTTATACTGCATTACACAGTGGCATTGTTTTGCAGTACTGTTTCCAAAACTAGAACTGGAGCACATTCATGCTAGCATCAATACAGGTTTACTAGCTACCTGTATATTCTTTATAATGGGCCTTTCTGTTGCAGGTAAAGTATGATATTTGGATTTTAAAGAAGGATATTAGGATTTCTTATTCTACATCCCCCATTGTTAGGATATGGTGAGTCTCACATGCTCAAAGATGTGAGAGCTTGCATACTTTGGTCACAACCATTCTAAGTCAGATCTGAAAAGTAAAAGTTTCATCTGCGTTCACATTTATGTCCACATTTCATGGTATGCCTTTTAATGTCACATTCTCCATAAAAGTACTGAGGGACATAGTTTGTATTAACTTCTACACTGTAAGCTAAGCACCTTTGCCAGTTACAGACCAGTATGTATGGCAGGCCTAGAACACATCTGAAGTGGTGACAGGTGAGTGAAGTGCAGGTATGAAGGGTGTTTTGAACATACTGCAAATTTTGCCTTTGCAATGAAAATCACACTCCCTTCTGCAACACTAGTTAGGTGCACTAGTGAGCAGTGCAGGGTTGCAAGTGTCATCAGGAAAGCAAGGTCATGACACATTTTCAGCAAGCACAAGTACACTTCATCAGATCATGCAGGCCTTTATAGTGAGCAAAAAGGAGTAGAAACAGGCAGGAAGATATGTGTGTAGGTTGTGGGCATATTACCCCATGTTCTTGATTGTAAGAAGACTGTTCTGCCACTTTTTATTTCTGCAGTATAGCCCCCATTTCATTGTCCTTGTTCAATAACACCACTGTTTTACACACCTGCTAGGTGCAGACTGCCTGGATCACGATGAGGACAAGGATTTGGATACAGACAGCACTCCAAAGAAGATTAGGAGATCTGCAATTTTTCAGTCAAGTTGGGCAAGTGTCTTTAAATGGCTTTCTGTGAGTAGGCATGGAGTAAAATATGCTTTTTGCAAGACCTGTGGCACCAGTTTCACAATACATTATGGTGGTGACATAATGTACAGCGACATGCCAACAATGAGAAACATAGGCAGAATTGCAAGCATGTAGTTGGAAGGATTATGGCAGACTTCTTTGAACCTCAGAGTTTAGCAAGTACAAAGGTTGCTGAGGCAGAAGTTAGTTTTGTGTCACTCCTTGCTAAACACACCTTATCATTATATGTAGGAAAACACATTTTGAAATTTATGAAGAAATGTGGAAAGGATCGAAATATTCTCAGGAAAATGAAATGTGGAGCGACAAAGGCAGCCTGCATTGCACGGAATGTTTGGTGGCCTCATTACCTGAATGAAGTTACTGCTAATTGCCAGAAATTGCCATTCTGTATGTATACAGATCAAAGCACACACATGAGCGATGATAAACATTTGGTGATCCTTATTGGTTACCTTGATAAAAAGACAAGCAAAAATTTAATATGGTTCCTTCATATGCCATAATGTGTGTCAGGAAATGGACAAGCATCATTTTATGTTTTAATGTCCACTTTGACAAAATTTAACATTCCACTTTCCAACATTGTGGGCTTTTCTTCAGACAATGCTGCTTCAGTGTTTGGAAAGCACAATTTTTGCTATCAAGATTAAAGGAGGTGAAGTCCACCATTATTACCACGGGGTGGCTGTGACACCTGGCTGATCTATGTAGCAAGGCTGGTGTAAAAGCACTACATTCACCAGTTGAAAAACTTATATCAGATATGTACTCACTTCAGATCCAGTGCACAAAGATAACAAAAACTGCAAGAATTTGCATTGTCCATAGGCACTGACTCCTCAAGATTTTTAGGTATACACCTACTAGATGGCTGAGTCTTGGGAATGTGATTAGAAGAACCCTAGAGATGTGGCCATCCCTAAATTAATATTTTTTATCTGCAAAGCCACAGTCTGTTAAAATTAATATCTGACCACCATTGTAATGAAGTGCATATGATTTTTTTTTCAATAATCATTTTTATTGTTTTACCAAACCATTATACATTTCACACACTATTTACATTATGTACAATATTGCTTCCAATGTTTTAATTCCATTTTGAATTTCCCTATAATACATTAAGAATAAATATCATTTTAACCAAGTACAGGAAATTAAAATCACAAAAAATTAAACATAAAAGCATCTACAATAGACAATTATAAACCAACTCAAGCCAATAATTTGTATTATTTCTACATTTTCTATCTAATCCAAGAATGTGTTGGTACACATACAGAATGTCCTGACGGAAAGTGGATAGGAACACTCGCCAAAATAATATTAAAGATTTGTTGACAAATTTTTATGGTGTTTATACTTTTCTTATTATTTTTAATTAACAATTTGTGCTAATATATGCTTAATCGCTAACAGCCTGAAATTTTGCCACGACACCTGTGCTGGGTTCAACCAATTTGTGGCTATATATAATTTCATTAGTAAACTAATATTCATAATTACAATCTTTTTGTTTTGTCCAAATTCTCCGTGGAATATGTAAAATCAGAAATTCCCAGGAGAGTGTTGAGTTTTGGTAACCCATTTTTGTAGTTGTAACTTTAAAGAATTCCATAATTTATAAATGCACTTGCAACTCCAGAACATGTGTAACAGGTCTGCTGTCTGATCAACACACTGTGGACATTTAGGTGACTTTTTGAATCAAATTTATGAAGTGTAAGATGGGTATAATATGCATTGTTAAATATCATCAATTGAGTAAAGACCAGTTTTTGAAGTGATAATGGATTTTAATGTTAAGTTAAACGCCTCTACTATTTTACTGTCGTCTAGGGATGGCAATTTCTCTCTCCAGTATTTGGATAACAGAATATGATTATTATATTTTCTCTCTTTGCCATGTTATACGCTGAGGATATATATTTTCTATCTTGTTGCAATGCTTCCCACAGATGACCTGAAATAACTAGTTCCTCTTTTTTATTTCAGAACTGGTAAAATAATTTATGGCCAAATCTTTTAACTGCCTCATTATAATTAAATAAGAGATGGGAAGATTCATCTCTTTTAAGATATCATGTACCGCTACTCCTAGGAAGGGGTATAAATCCCTTACAGTTAATTCCTTAATAAATGGATATTTCTTTAAGTCTATCAGTTGATTACCAATAGTTATATTAGGATTTCCATCAAACGGTTGAAACATCATCATATATTTTAAAAGGTTCAAGGAGGCAAACAGAGTTTGAGTCGCCACTGCCCATACCTTGATGTGTTCCATTAACTCATATTTACTCAATGTTTTTATATTCAAAATGGTACAGCTTTAACATTAATTCTCTTCCCTTTTATATGTTTATAATTTAGCAGTACCCATTTGGGTATCCATTTTCTATTTTCACTATCCAAGTAAGACACCCTTAAAATCCTATTGGCCTGAATCACTGTATAATACATCTCAAAATCTGGTAAATCCAACCCCTCGTTTTAGGAGCCATCAGTTTTCATAGGATATTCTCATTTTTCTGGGTTCCCACAGAAATTTCCCCAGTCCTATCTGAAATTGCTTGAAAAAGGATTTCGTGATTTTAAGTTGTGCTGCTCTAAAATATATAGCATTCTGGGAGAACGTTCATTTTATTATCGCTGCTCTTGCCATCATCGGTAGCTTCAACTTACTCCATCTTTTCAAATCCATTGTTATTCGGTCTCCAGTTGCCTTGATATTGTTGATAAAAATTCTCTATTTTCAGTTGAAAAGTCAATCCCCAAATATTTTATTCTTTCTTCTGTCCTTATTCGTCCTATCAATGGTAGCATTGAAAAAGGTGTAGGTGTCTTTAGAGGGAATATTTTGGTTTTTAAAATTTAGTCTGTAATTAGCAATTTTCTCAAAGGTTTGTATTGCTGTTAGTATTTTTCCATCTGACACCGTGTGGTACTGTATATATTTAAATCATCTGCAAAAGCAGCCATCCTAACCTTTATCCCAAGAAGTACAGGGAATTATAAAAACTTTTTGTTTCATATGAAGAAATAAAGGTTCCAAATACAGATTAAACAGTATGGGAGACAATGGGCACCCCTGTCGAGTTCCATTTTTAATTTGAATCCTTTTGGAACATTCATGATTTATATATAAACTAGTGTATGCATTCTTGTATAAATTTCTTAACATAGAAATAAAAAGCTGAGGTATATTGAAATATGATAATGTTTCAAATAAATAAGCCAAATTAACTCTATCAAATGCTTTTTGAGCATCAATTATTAAAGCATATATGTTCATATTTTTATACTTTGCATAAGATATTAAAGAAGTGCATATGATTTTTATGTTTGTCAAGTACATACTGGAACCTTTAATGGAGTTTAACTCCCAGCTTCAGAGACAAAAAAGTCAGCTACTGACACTGCATGCCATTGTTCATAAACTCCTGCAGCAGTACGCTGGCAGACTCCTGAGACCTGCAGTTACTGTCTGACTTCTCAAACACAGTGATGTTTTGGTCTTGACTGACAGTAGCTCTATTCTGCCAAACAGTGAGCTGTGTATTGGCTATGAAGTCAAACACTACATAAATAGCCATGAGGAGGATGTTGCTGGCAGAGTTATAGAATTTAACTTTTATAAAAAAAAAAGTTATAAGTTTTTATGCTGCAGTGCTGCAGAAAATGCTTAAAAAAATCCCATGCAAGACCATGTAATGAAAAATGTTGCATTCCTCATTAATCCTGCTATAAAAATGGACATATCTTTGGGACTTGTCAGGGGTGTCAGTTTTCATCTGGGTGTCTGTGGGAATGATGTTGAGGCTGAACAATTAATTGAGGAGTTTATTCAATATCAGACTGAGGTCACAGGCAACCTAACAGGTCTAGTAGATGGACTCCACTCATGTGTGTCCAAGTACTGGGCACACCTTCTGAGGGACCTTGCAGTGATGGGAAATTGCCTCTTTTCAAACAGTTGATGATGACTCTACTTTGCTTGCTACATTCAAATGCAGAAGCTGAAATAGCTTTTAGCATGGTACTGCAAGTAAAGACTGAATTGCATCAGTGTCTCAGTGTAAAAACACTGACCTCTTTATTAGCAGGTAAAATGAACAATGAACTGTACTGCTGTGATCTTAAGCTGCTAAACATGCCTTACATGCTGCTAAGAAAGCCACAGCAGCATACAATAAGTGTACCTCTAAAGTATGATAGGGTGCCGTTTGTTCATGCACTTCGTACATATGTGGAATCGGTTGTGTGATATGTAACAGATTTATTTAGAAAATGTAGTAAATGTAGCAAGTGGTATTAATAAGCATATGATTTTAGTTTTGATTCTGTACAGAAGACCTGTTTCATATTTACTTATGGTGTGGTTATGGTTTTGCAGAATATTAAAAGTTTTGAATTTAACTCACGTGTGTCTTATCTTACAAAAGTTCAACCAGGCTCCATGGCAATGGCACATTTTCCTGCAGTGCAAAAATAAGGTGTTCCACATTTTGACTGTTTGTCACACATTGCTAGGGTTTGTGCCCCACATTGGTCTATTAAGAGGTTGAGACCTATGTGTGTAACCCTTTTGAATTTGTCTGGTGGACCCCTGCCATAAACATTCTATACAATAGAAGGAGGAAACTAGTTCAGAAAAAAAACAAATCCCAAGAAGGAAAGACATCCCTGATCAGTATCAGTAAGAAACTAAGGTCCCTCATAAAATCCTCTGAGGCTAACTTCGAAAGAAAAATAGCCAAGGATTCAAAAGATAACCACAAAGCCTTCTTTAGCTATAATATCAGTAAGAAACTAAGGTCCCTCATAAAATCCTCTGAGGCTAACTTCGAAAGAAAAATAGCCAAGGATTCAAAAGATAACCACAAAGCCTTCTTTAGCTATGTCAAGAATCTAAGTGGCAACTTGCAGATATGCTCTGAGCTAGTGCAAAATAGCACAAAATATACTGAATCCACTGATATTGCCAACATCCTGGCAGATAGATTCAGTGCAAACTTCACCCCCCCCCTCTCACCCCCAAAAGGGCCCACAACAGTATCGGAAAAGTGTAGTGCCCTGGGAATCACAGACGCACAGGTGAAAACAGCCCTTTCAAAAGCCAAAAGCACAGTGTCAATTGGGCCAGATGGTGTCCCAGGCTGCATCTTGCACGAACTACAGAATGAACTAACCCCCCCACCTAAACACACTGTTCAACCTCAGTCTCTCCACAGGCTACATGCCCATAGAATGGCGCGCAGCAATGGCTATTCCGCTCCACAAAGGAGGGGCCACAACTGACCCTGGTAACTATCACCCCATAAGCCTGACTAGCCTGGTCTGCATGGCGCATCATCATGGAACTCATTAACAAAGACATTGGGAACCTCCAAACACTTGACCCGTCCCAGTTCGACTTTGTTAAGGGCAGATCATGCCCACTAAACCTGGTTGACTTCTTTGAGACAGTCACCAAGGTCATAGATGAGGGGAAAGTAGTTCACACAGCCTACCTTGACCTCGCCAAAGCTTTTGACACCATTCCCCACTCGGGAATTATAGAATAACTCACCAGACTGAACATAAACCCCTACGTCACAAGATGGGTTGCCAACTGGCTTACAGACAGAACTCACACGGTAAGAATAGTGGGCTCCAGGTCCAACTCTATACCAGTCACAAGTGGTGTCCCACAAGGCTCAGTCCTGGGACCCCTACTGTTTGGCATATACTTCTCAGAAGTACAGGCAAACACAGGAGGACTATGGCTAACCAAGGTCGCCGATGACTGCAAACTGGGAGCCATAACTGACTCTCCAGCTGACACGGAAATTCTCCAAAAGGGCCTTACTGAGACGGACACTTGGTGTCAAAGTCATGGTCTCAACCTAAATGCCAAAAAATGCATAGTTATCCCGTTTGGGAGAAACAAAACACCCATTAATTACCACAAAGGTGGCAGCCCCCTTAATACAGAAGAGGTAAAAAGAGATCTAGGGACCCAGGCAGATAGTAATCTCTCTTTCGGCAATCATATTGCCGAAGTAGTTAGAAAATCCTTCTATGTAGCCCATCTAATTACTAAAGGATTCGCATCTAGAAATAAAGAGGTTATAGTGCCCCTCTACTCATCACTCATCAGACCCATCATAGAGTACAATGCCCTGTTTGGGATGTACCTCACAAGACACTTCCAACAGCTGGAAAGACCACAAAAGTACCTCACCAAGAGGATTACTGGTCTCAAACATATGTCCTATGCAGCCCATAAACTCCAGCTGTACTCAGTGGCATATCACTAACTCAGAGGTGATCTCTGCCTGACTTACAAAGCCATGTCCAACTCAGAATTGGTAGACATGCTCCACCTAAAGAAATCCAAGTCACTGCGAGCCACTTGCTCTAGTGAGCTAAACCTCGCCACAACAATAAATAGAACATGCTGGAGGGATAGATTCCTGTCACAGAGACTCCCCATGCTTTGGAACAAAATTCCTAACTACATTAGGCAGAGCCCCTCACTAACACTCTTCAAGAGAAACCTTGACGAGTGGATGGGTAACAGAAAATACACCCCTGGGATCACTTCATTGGCTCTTCTTGACAGAGGCTCAGTTAATTAATCAATGGGGTGGCGAAAGCTGACACACTCTGGCTAGGCTTATAAATGCCCTCGGGCAGATAGCCTAGTACCTACCTATGAACCTATTACACAAGCCTGTTGCCATAGATCATGGATGCATTTGTAAGCTGTCATTGTGTTTAACATGACTGACAAGGGTTTCTTTAGATTTTACTCGAATACTGCATGTATAAGAAACCATGTGGTATATTATCTGATATCTTTTATTTATGCTAATTTCTAGATATAATGAAAACTGAGTTCTTAATTTTGCTTGTGGCAGTTGCCATGCCTGTAGAAATACAAGGACTATCTCCTTTGTTTATATAGCACATTGACACATTTCTTTACTTATTATGATGCTCCTGCCTCCATTCTTTGTACATAATCCTCTGGTTTAAACAGACCTTATTTTTTCTTAGAAATTTTGAACTTTCTATTATTCAGTTACAGGAAAGATGACTTATTAATTCCAAAGACATGTATCTGGAGCACTTCTCCCCAGGACACTGCTGAAAATGGGCTCTGCCCCAGTCGGACTTTCCCAGTAAACAAATATTCAATTAATACATTTATTTATTAGAATGGTCTGATTTTACTCTTCTGTTACAGTTGTTGGCATCATTTGGTATACAGGGCAATGTGAATGGAGCATTTAGCAACACAGTCTTTATAGTTTGAGAAGCACTATTCTGTCCCTGAGTGAGTCATGAGACGCTTCTGTATTACTGTAGTAACACACAGCTCCACTTATTGTTTGTCCTGTTACCCTCAGGGGTCAGAGGTTAGATACCACACCTGGCTCAAGCACTGTGGATTACATGTGCTTTGATTTCTCTCGTGATGGGCGTGCCCATCCCTCCCTGCCAGCACCTCAGATGCCTAACCTGCTAATTAAACCTGGTTCATCTGGGGCTTTATACATCTGTGAGCAACAGCTTTATTCTGGAATAGAGCACCTCCATAGCTACAAATTCTGACTTCAGTGCAAGTAAAGTTCTAACATCTCTAAAACGCACTTAATTTCTCAGCACAGCAGGTAAAATAATAATTCACACTAACTCTGTTGGCTGTGCTGGAAAAAAGATAGTCATTTTTTTACGTGTTGTAAATGTAAGTTTAAGAAAGTCAGAATGCATTCCAGCATACCTCTCAACTGCCCAGATTTTTTCAGAATGTCCAGATCATTGGCTCCTATTTTTAGTTTGCTCCTCATAAAATTTGTGATTTTCTGTAAAGTCATTGATGATTAAAGTCACTAAATAATGGCAGTCATTTGAGTTTCAGACTTCATAAACGCCAGAAAATGCATACTGGCACAAAACATTGTATTCTAGCAACTTTCTAAGTTTATAAGAGCAATATTTAAATTTGTCCCTGTTTTTGGTCCTTTGTCCCCCATTATTTTTACCTTTGTTCAAACTTCTTGTGCTAAGACATTGAGCACTATGATTCCAAGCCAGCTGTATGAGAAAAAATTGGTAAAGTAAAAGTAAAGCTGTTCAGATAGTTAGTGATACAAATAACTTTTTTATGTAGCTAGTGCATCATTGTAGTGTTTGCATAGTCTTACAACATTGTATGGAATTTATTTAAAACAACTTTTTAGGCATAACTTTGTAACAGGATAAGAGAACAACTAAAAAAAAGAAACTATACCAGTCTACACTGGTATACTTTTAAGGACTCATTACCTTGGCTCGGAAGCATTCTGCAAAATTAATTTTGTTATGTTAGTGCACTTGTGAAGTTCACTACATTGTGCTTAATAGGCAAATTATTGCAAAAATCCATGATGTCCCACACTGGAGAATTTTTCAGGAAGCTGCTCCATATAACTTCTCTGAGTTTTTCTCTTTTATTTATGCTTATTTGTAGATTTAATAGCAAGACTACAGCTAGATTAATGTACAGTGCTAATAGTATACATTGGCCACAATAGCAATCAATTAATTTTATGTATTTTTTTAATGTGTTATTTTGTTTGCTTGTTTGTTTTTATAGCAGTCATGGTAGGGAGTGACAGTAAATGGCATATGTATATAATATAAAATTAATCAGTGGATGCTGATTTACTTGATAAATATTCAGAACCCATAGTCCCTTTAAACATCTTTCATAATAATTACTAATTCAAATTGTATTCATTGACATTGCAAGTATAGTATAAGTAAAATGAAATATAATATATAGCTCAGTGATGGCGAACCTTTTGGGCTCGGCATGTCAAAAATTCGGAAAATGCCTATCTTGACTCTGCTGGCGTGTCACCCCCCCCCCATACAAAAGAGAAACAATTCCTTACATATTCATTTATTTAAAAAATAAAGTGCAATCATATGTGCTGCTATGTATTATAAAAGTAAAAGAAAAATCAGTAACTTACAATAGAAAAAATGATATGCACACTGATAATTGAGCTTAAAATAGTGCACCAAAAAATTACCTTACTTTTAGCAGTAATTTTGAACTGAACCGAAAAAAATGGAACACATTGCATCTGATTTGATTAACATCAAATAATGACTTTTTACTGCTGAGTTTTAATAAATAAGTGCAGGGTCACATAGTTCTTGTAGTTTTGCTCATTCAGTTTCTTTGGTAACTTGTGTTGGTGAATGCTGGTGTGTGACCCAAAACGATGTGGTGTGTCACCTTTGACACGCATGTCATAGGTTCGCCATCACTGATATAGCTAGTACTCAATACTGGGATGACTACAAATGAATGAATGTTAGGCATTTTAAATTAACTAACACTAACTTGTAATGATAGACTAGTTCATAGCTCAGTACTAAACTAACTGCTCTTGTATGCCATTTTAAGCCTAGCCAATTACTCTATGTAAGAATAAAACCCTGCACCGTATGTCTGTAAGGTAAACTCCTCAACCATTATACCAACTTCCCTCCTGATAATAGAGTGGTGTGATTAGGTGTAGAATAGCTTTATGAGTGAAATGTTTAAATGTGGAGTCTTGTTTATTACATGTTTATAAATTGTAATCTGAAAAGCGAATGCATTATTCTATCTCATGTAAGCACTCACAACTAAGGTATAACCACTACAGCAAGGAGTGAACCTCTGTTGCCTTAGTGTAATAACACAGCTCAGGGAAGGTTATATCTCTCAGATGGATACTAAGAATGCAATGTAGGGTTCACTGGTGGTCTCAGCACTGTGTACTTAAGCACAACAGCCACATGATTTATGCACAACTGCGTGTCTGCCAGCATCCACTTAGTGCACTAATGAAAAGCATGTACAGCCTTCCAAAGTTTAATACAGTATGCTCTCACTTGGGGTGGGGTGGTGTAATGGTAGAGTAATAATTCCCAAGTACCGGTATGAGAGGTTTGAGGCCTGCAGGCCCAAACTATTAGGGGCTAGGGATTGGCATAATGGGTAAGGTATTAATCTTACAGACACAAAGTACAGGGTTTGAATCTCTCCTTGGGAAACCAGGCTAGGTTTAAAAAAGTCCCCTGGAGTCATTAGCCTGGTAATCATTTATGAACTATGTCAATAGCATGCTGAATGTCATAACCCAGATTTAGTGTTGTGGGACCATGTAATTTCAGCACAGGCCACTCAGCATGTCAATATGTTAAACCTGTACATAAATAAGGTATCTCCTTTTGGAATAACCAATAGTATAGTAATGAACAAAGCATACTACATACTCCACTGCTGGATATCTCACTGTGTGTACCTGGGAAAGGAATGCAGTTGAAGATGTGCCTATATCCAAGGAACCTTTCTTCAATTAATGTGTTTCCCTTAGTTTCCTTATTTTCTTTCTACAGCTCTCTTCCTAATCAGTTGCCATTAGAGCTGTAGCTAGGCCTTCCAGCAATTTGGTGCCCCTTAAGTATTAAGTTGAGGAAACAAATGAAGTCCTGTCTCCAAGTTGAGGACCAAAAATGGTTCTTCTTTAAACTGCAGCAAACTATTTGCTATAAATGTAACAAGCAGCTTGCTACAACTAAATACCACAATCGAATTCAAGGTGCTTTAGCTCTGGCCACAAATGCAGTATCAGAATTCAGACTGCTGAGCGCATCTCTCTTTACCTTGCACCCAGGGCAGCTACCCCTTTGCCCCACCCTAAATATGTCTCTGGTTACCATTAGTGTTCCCAAAGTCTATACTGTAGTTATATATATATATATATATATATATATATAAAATCTAGATAGATAGATATCAACAAAAGCTGTTTTGTATACTTAATCTCCTGTCCGTGGCAGCTGTAACCTCTCAAAGTATGAACTGTACTGGATCATATCTAGAAGTTGAAAGTCACTTCTGCCCCTCTGAACAAGCTTCTTTGTAGGTATCTCCATAAATGTTCCATAACAAACATTTCCATAACCTTTCGCATTATACTACAGTGACACTCATTTCTCCATTTCCCAGAGTACGCTGTAGATATTCCCGTGTGGATAGGAACCAATTTGTGTGTCTGCTTTGTATTGAGGCAAAGCCTGCCTAGAAGTGTTATTTCAGATATTATGGTGAATGACTACATTATATATCTCACTGAGAAAACTTCCTGGGATGTCATTGGTGCCTGTGGAAAGAGTCATCTTAATTCAATCCAAAGCTGCTTCAGTTTGATTATAAAATATGATATGTATCACCATGTAAGTGTAGCATTGTAGTAGGTTTACTTGTAAGGTTTCTGCAGCTGGAAACGAAATTTCTTTGCTAGGATATGGTCATTTGTGGTTTGGTTGGTTGCAAGAAATTCAACAAATGTTTTGTAGCAAGGCTTCAAGATGGAGGAGGACTGGTGACAACATTCAGTAAGTTCAGAAAGCCACTAATGCGAATATTCTCCATCAGAGAAACTATAAAAATGTGTTGCAATTGGACGCTATGGGATTAAAAGCAGTAATTATGTGATAAAATTGTTGTATTTCTGTTGTACTTGAACATATTTCCATGTATTTAAAGATCACCAATTGAGAATTTTCTTTACCACTTAATGAGGTTGTTTTGCACAGCAGTCACCCCATGAAACAGCCTTGGGTGTGTGAAGATGTTTTGTGATTATACAAGTTAACCCTCAGGTGGCAGAACAGATTTATTTTATAGCATACAGATGACCTCTGATATACATTTTTTATGATAAGTAGTCAGGCTACTTCCAATTGTATTTCTTGCCTGCTAACAGATATGCTAAGGCCAAGAAAATGAAAGCCTGGTTTTCAACAACCACATACTGACATAAATTGTTGTTGGTTTATTTTACTGTGCAAGGCAATCTGGAGAAAATCAATCTGATGGTTTACTGGTAAAAGAAAAAAAAAAGTTGACACAATGAAGTTGCCTGGAAGTGAACTATATCCTTGCATTTAGCCAAATAGTTTGGCATCCCATTCAGAAGTTACATTAATTAGTGCAAACAAATGCATTATTTCATGCATGGGAAAGTTGAATACACAAAGCATTACTTAGTATAGCACAACAGTATTGATTGTTTAAATGATTTATTAAATGATTTATTTTTATTATTTATTATTTATTAAAATACACTGTTAATGTTTGTTTTTTCTTTTTCTTTTTTTTTTTTTTTTTTTGTGGATACCATGTCATCTGTTTAGAGACTATTCTGAAAGAGCAGGAAGTATAATATGTGGGAAATAGTGGTAAGTTAACTACACTGCAGATGACAGTAGCACTCCTGTCACCCCAAGAAGATCCAATTGGTTTGTATCTATCATAATAAAAGGGATGAAGGGGTTTGGGTTTATTGCGTGATTTGGGGGCCTGATAGATATGTTGAGTGATATGTGCTTCTGTATATGCAATTCAGGTTGTGAGTCAAGGGGGAGTTTGACAAAGCAAATTTGCTGAGAAATGTCCTCACATTCTTCAGTGTAAGTTATTTATGAAGTAGATGAATGAGATTGCTTATTTCCTATATGCTGCAATTTCTCCAAACTTAATTTTTACCTCTGAAGTAAAGTAATTAATCTATTCAGTAATGAAATGTTATATAACATGAAGTGTTCAGTGACAATATCTCCATAGCATCATTAGGGCTTCACTTGGGCTCCCTAGTAGCACTATGGGGATAAACTATAATTCACTGACATGAAAGTACTGCATTAAGGAAAAGCTAATTAATGGCCCATGAGCATGCCTCCCAATTAAAAACATAGTTTTCCCTCTACTAACCCATTCTACACTGTTGAACTAACACCTCCACACATACCAGCAGACACCCAGATAGTATTTCTCCCGTGTGCACACATACACACACACACACACACACACACACACACACACACACACACACACACACACACACACACACACACACAGTTTCTTATAGGACTTACTTGATGACATGCCACCAACCCCACTGATTTTTCTGATTTTTTTGCTTTGCTCCTCAAATTGTGCAGAGCAGCTTTTCTTTGAATAGACTCCACCATGCTTTTCCATTTTGGGTGAAAGTTATGTGAAAGAGCATATGGTTAATAATTTGCATTACCTATGCACCCAAACTGAGACATTTACATGTGGTTTTCAACAGATCTATCACTGTAATTCTATAAACCAGAAGCTTCCTTATATCTTTAGCTCTACAGTGATATTTGATTGCTTCTCTATAACACACTGAGAAATCCTGCTAGAACCAAGATTGCATAGTAAATTATCCTTTTCTCAATCCTAGCCAAAGTGTGGCACATTAATATATATATATATATATCCAGCCAAACACTTCACATAATGTACCATAAATGCATAAGCATGGATTTGAGATTTTATATATATATATATATATATATATATATATATATATTTTTTTTATTATTTATTTATTTTATTTTATTTTACATTTGTTAACCATACACTCCACCATGCTTTTCCATTTTGGGTGAAAGTTATGTGAAAGAGCATATGGTTAATAATTTGCATTACCTATGCACCCAAACTGACACATCTACATGTGGTTTTCAACAGATCTGTCACTGTAATTCTATAAACCAGAGTAATTTTTTTGCTTTGCTCCCCAAATTGTGCAGAGCAGCTGGACAGGAAAGTTGAGGGGGTGGTAGGCTGCTGGCTATCCTAATTGGGGAACTTGCCTAGCGTAACAGGGTAATATTGGTTATGTGTGCATGTATTTATTTTGCCATGTATTATGTTCTAATATTCAAGTAATGCTATAGCCTAAATACCTAAATACTAATATTTTATATATATTTATTTTGATAATATTTTATATTTTTACATTTTACTCAGACAGTTTGTAAAGAATTTTGAAAAACAGATTTGGAAAATGTATACATTTTTTTTTCTTGTGAAGTCACCTTGGGGAGGATTCATAAACGTATGTTGCAAAGCAGAAAGCTTCATTTGGAATATTTCTGTTTTGCAATAAGCCTTTCTAATTCAGGGATGACTTTCCCATTAGTTTCCCCTGGCAGTGGCACAATGAACAGTAATACTGGGAAAAGCTGCATGCCAACCCCACCTTTGCTAAAACCAGCCAGTTTCTGTTCACATAAATTACTGAATGTCTGTTTAAAAATGTTTGTAATATGTTGGAGCTTTTCTCCCTGAGCCTCCACTGAAAAGGGTTTTGACTAAACCCAGAAGGACAAACCCATCAATCAACAGCAAATTAAAATAGAATAAAAATAAAGGCTGATGTAATGTGTGTGTGTGTGTGTGTGTGTGTGTGTGTGTGTGTGTGTGTGTGTGTGTGTGTGTGTGTGTGTGTGTGTGTGTGTGTGTGTGTGTGTGTGTAAGGGGGTGCTGTGATAGCTATTGTCATTTCTTTAACTTTCCTCACAAACATCAGGTTACTGTAGCTTGTATGGGTGCTGGTGACAGTGTAATCATTGATTCTTTAACTTTCTTCACAAACCTTAAAGGTGTGCATAGATGGTTGCTATAGCTTGTGTTGAGGCTGGGAACAGTGTAGTAATTATTTGTCCTACTTATCTCACAGACCTCAGAATGTGTAAAGAAGGTCACTTTAAGTTGTATAGGAAATATATACTAAGAGCAAGAATTTGGAATACATTACTGTGATCATTATTTTTTTACTTTCTTCACAAGCAAACATCAGACATACACAAATGTCTATCTTTTGGTGATGGGGTAAGAATGCATGTTGTTTATATATACATATATATATATATATATATATATATATATATATATATATATATATATATATATATATATATATATCAGCAAATTCCACTTCCAGCAGCTCACAGCAGAGTCTCCAAATGTTCAAAATCCACAGTCTTTCTTAAAAATGTTTATTAGGTAACCGCTTTCACAAACAGTAAGTTTGCTTCCTGAGACCTTAATGAAAAAACAGCCATGAAACTCATACTTATAACCTCCCATAGATTTGAAACAGCCTATCACTAGTCATTTCTAATTAGCAACAAGTAACCCATTCATTGCCAAGTTGCACAGAGAAAATACAGACATTAAAAATACAGGCAATAAAAATACATTGATAATAAAAATACTATGACATTGGATTCCACACTGTTTCACCTTATTTCCTTAATCTTTTATTTTCCAGCTTTGATGTGATAGGTGGTCATTGAGTCCCCTCCCCAGATGTGCACTACATTTTATTATCCATTTTAATCTCGTTCTTCAGTCATGTTATTAATGTTCCCTAACCTGATATTTTCATGTAAAATCTCCAAGATAGAAATATTGAATTTTTAGATGTTGCGATTAACATTGACACACTAGGGCAGCTACATTCTGATAGATTTAGGAAGACTTGTCAACGTGCAGTCTATGTCCATAGGACAGGTATGTACCCCCCCCCACACATTTTCAATAACGTTGTCATGGGCCAAGCAATGAGATGCTCCAGATTGGCAGATTGAGATAGTCAGTATGAGAAGGAATTTATTAAACAAGAAAAAGATTTTGTCAACAGGGGCTATAACAAGGAACAGGTCAGGCAGGTCTGCCAAGCTACAAAATGCATGAGACATGATAGCACTAAACCCTATTTTTCAGCCCATAAGACATCTGGTAGCACTAGGACATTTGACAGTAAAAGAAGTGTTACCCTGTGTCTTACTTACACTAGGGATAGCAAAGTATTACATGATATATTTGTTAGGAATTGGCATATCATTCAGTTAGATCATAAAGTGGCAGAGATAGTGGGAAATAGACCATGGATGGTATATAAGAACACGAAGAACTTGAGGCGTAGGTTATGTTATCCAAAGATGGACTCATAGTTAGTTCCTATACCTAAGGGTATGGGTACAGTTAAATGTGGTCAATGCAATTTTAGTGAATATATCCAAGAAGGGACAGAGTTTATACATCCTGACACTCATAGATCTTATGTGTTAGAGATAGATGCCAACTGTAACTCTAGGAATTTGGTCTGCCTTGCCCGTTGCTGTACTTGTGCATCATTCTATATCGGGAAAACAAATAGAAGGTTAAGGGAGAGAATATGGGACCACATGTATTGCTTGAGGAGGGGGCATGTATATAGTGCTGTAGCCAAACACATTTTGGAACTAGGCAGTCAGCACCATTTTAAGTTCAGTGTCTTGGAGATTTTACATGAAAATATCAGGTTAGGGAACATTAATAACACCACTGAAGTACGAGAATTAAAATGGATAATAAAATGTAGTGCACATCTGGGAAGGGGACTCAATGACCACCTATCAATCAAAGCTGGAAAATAAAAAATAAAAGAAATAAGGTGAAAAAGTGTGGAATCCTATGTCTTAGTATTTTTATTATCAATGCATTTTTATTGCCTGTATTTTTAATGTCTGTATTTTCTCTGTGTAACTTGGCAATGAATGGGTTACTTGTTGCTAATTAGAAATTACTAGTGATAGGCTGTTTTAAATCTATGGCAGGTTATAAGTATGAGTTTCATGGCTGTTTTTTCATTAAGGTCTGAGGAAGCAAACTTACTGTTTGTGAAAGTGGTTACCTAATAAACATTTTTAAGAAAGACTGTGGATTTTGAACATTTGGAGACTGTGCTGTGAGCTGTTGGAAGTGGATTTTGCTGTTATTTACTTAGTTTGTTACTATACAGCAGCGTTCTTCTGTGTAGATTTTTGATTCTTATTATTTATATATATATATATATATATATATATATATATATATATATATATATATATATATATATATATATCAGCAACAGGCTGAAATACATTGTTTGTGTACATTGTTCTTTCAGTTTTGTCCCAGCCTGACATCAGAGGGGTACACAGGTGTGAGGAGGCATGCTGTGTATATGTATGACAGAAGTCACTTGAAATATATAACTGTGGCCTTTGTGCCATCTCTTGTGCCTTCCCTTTCATCCTGATCTAACACCAGAGGAATGTAAGAAGGGCAGTCTTTTTTTTGTTGTTGTTGGGGTGGGTTGGGAGGCAGTACTCCCAGACAGAATTTATGTATCCTCCTAAACATTTCTCGTTAGTTTACTGTGAGCTACAATTTAGTCAGTTTTGAACATTAAGACTTTGACACAAATTATTTCTTCACTGGCAGAAAAAAGGCAGAATTTATTTCCTTCTTTCTTTCTTTGCTTACTCATCATTTTTATTCATGCAACACTGGGTCAAAAGGTTGGGAAAATGTACTAATATGTACCACAAGGTATCTGTAATATTATGGCTTTCCTGGTTTAACTCAGTTGTTTCCTGTATGCATATTATCGAGAGACTTGGCCACTTGAGATGTATTGAGAGGTTGCAAGGAAAAGCAAAGCTGAACACTGATTTTTTTTTTCTCAGTCATTAGTTTTGTTCAGGCCGTCATTGCATGAAACAGTTGTGTCAAAAATTCTTAAATGCATCTCAGAGCCCTAAAAAGCAATGGCTTCTAGAAAAATCTGAACAATAAGTCAAAATATGAGAAAAGGAAAAAAAAAGGTAATTTTTATGGTGTGAGGAGGCCAGGATGAGAGAAAATAGTGAGGAGCACTGTAGGATGTTTTCAGGGGGAGCATTAGTCAGTGCGGGTGCCATGGGCCACTTCACCTAAGTCAACATTTCACAAAAAGCCAGCCCTGTGCATAGGGTTGTTTTAACATAACATTATCATCACTGAATATATACCAGTCACTGTGAATGTCCCTGTGTGAGATGGACCAACTTGGTATAGTACACAGGCCTGTCGTAATCTTAGAACACTGTAACAACCGCTCATTGTATTTGTACTACTCCTAAAGCTTTGTAAAATCAACTAAAAGGCTACATAGGATGTGTGGCAGTGACAGGGTGATACATAAACTAGAAGTGTTCAGGGACTTCCAGCTTGACATTTCCTGGTGCCCCCAAAATGTTAATACCAACATGAAGAATTGTACTTGAGGAGATGGAGGAGATCAAGAATGACAGGGTCTCCTATAACATAGCAAATCAGGCCGAGATCACCCCTCAGGAGTCTAACATACTTAGTAAAGGGCTAGAGCTTCTAGCCTCTCTTGGTAGATTGGGAGTTGTAAGCCTGAAATCTCTTTTGGAAGCTCTGGGTTTCTATAATTGTTTGATATGTCAAATGAAAAACATCTCTAATGAGGCATTGTACACTAGAATTGGTCTAATCAGTGCTAAATATAAGGCTGTTAGCCAATAAACTAACCAAATGTTTTGCCTTTGTAAGCTGAACATAAGGCATCAATTACATGCTTAGATTTGGATGATATGCCCCTATCAGTTGGCCAAGTTGAAGGATTTTCTGACTACAGTTGCCACATGATTATGAAAGGATAGCAGATTGACAACCCAAGAAGCCAGGTCCTTAATACATTTTTGTTTAAACTGCCAGGCCTCAAAAGAGGTGGTACAGATAGCTGTGTATATGTAAACAAGTTACTTTATGTCACTGGCTGTTTTCCATCTTAAAACACTTAATGCAAAGTGTTTAAGACTAATAATGAATCAGTTGAAGATACAGAGACAGTAAGTGTGTGTGTGGATCCCATCTCTTGCTCACATGCAGTCTGAAAACTGTAAAGCCTGGTTTTATGAAAAGAAGCTGTTGGTCAAGCTACCAGCTCATTCTCCTTCATATACATATATATATATATATATATATATATATATATATATATATATATATATATATATACCCTGCAGTAGACTCTATACTCAAGAGCTCTGGTGAATGTCAAGAAAAAAGAAGTTATGTCTTACCATAACATTCCATCTGTGGTGTTGTTGATCTTCATTTATTCATTACTGATGGGTTATCGGTTCCATCCTTGGAACCAAGATGGCCAATATCAAGCTCACGTTAGCCAAAAACTCTCAAGTCAAGGTCCTACCCAGAATGCTCTGCTCCCTGTTACCTCAGATCAAGTTTGCAAGTGGATAGATAAAAGTAGAGGCTATCTCTGGTCATAACAGACCTACAAGAAAGGAGTACATGAGATCAACCAAGAACCTCTGGAAGGGGGACAGACGGTGGGAAGTAATGAATGAATGAAGATCAACAACACAGATGGAAAGTTATGGTAATACATAACTTCTTTATCTGATGTTGTTAATCTTCGTTCATTCCTTACTGATGGGACAGAGTCCCCAGCTACCTGTATTCCTGGGTGGCCCTCATGGAAGGACATTCCTGAGCACCATGGAGCCAAAGGAAGCTCTACCTCTGGAGGCCAAGTCCAAATTGTAATGAAGAATAAAGGTATGAGGTTTGGCCCAAGTCGCAGCTGAGCAAATATCATTGAGGGAAGCCTTAGCATGGAAAGCTGTTGAAGTTGCCATAGATCTTGTAGAATGAGCTTTGACTCTATGAGGCAAGATGAGATTGTTTTTGTTGTAGATAAAGCTGATACAATTTCTCAAGCATGAAGCCAATGTAATGTTTGATACAGGATGACCCCTTCTACGTCCAGAAAAAGCCAGAAACAGTTGGTCTGATTTATGGGTAGATTTTGTTCTGTCCAGATAAAATCGTATTTGCCTATGAACATCCAAGGAGTGCAGGCAATACTCTCCCTTGTTAGAATGGTTAGGAAAGAACACTGGGAGATCAATAGACTGGTTGATAAATCGCTCTGACACCACTTTTGGTAAAAAGGTAGAATTGGTTCTCAGTGATACCCTATCCTTATGGAAGATAAGATAAGGAGGTTTGATGCATAAGGCCTGAAGTTCTGACAATTGCCTGGCTGATGTGATTGCAATTAGAAACAAAGTTTTCCAAGAGAGATATCTTACATCACAATAAGACGCAGGTTCAAAGGGTGGAACTGTTAAAGCTTGCAGAACCAAAGCCAAATCCCAAGGTTGTATGGGTTCTCTAAAGGAAGGTTTTAGGTGGATAACCCCTTTCAAGAAAGTCTTAGAGTCTGTGTGACATAAGTGAAGAATCTTGAAAACCAATATGAAAATTTGAGATGGCATGAAAAGATGTGATAAGTAATCTAATACCACCAAGACCAGGGCTGACAAGGGGTCTATTTGCTTATCTGCTGCCCATAGAGAAAACCTCTTCCATTTGTTAAGATAGATTAGTCTGGTGGACGATTTATGAGATGCAATAAGAATATTGCACACAGGGGACGAAAGGTTTTCATGCCTGGCAATCATAGGAAGTGGAGAAACCAAGCTGTCAGTTTCAGGGTTGTTAGACTGGGGTGAATCAGAACCTGTGGATGGGAGATCAACATTGGGGATGGATTGAGGATCCATGGTTGATCTAGCAGGTGAGGCCAGAGGAAGGGAAACCAGACTTGTCGAGGCCAATATGGAGCAATAAGGATCAATTTGCTCTTCAACTGATGTGCTTTCTTTAGAAAATGGGAGATGACTGGGAGAGGAGGATAGGCATAAAGAAGACCTGAGGGCCAAGCGTGGACTAGAGTGTCCCCTGGTGACTGTCCCCGAGGGTGGATCAGGGCAAAGTAGTTGCTGCACTTGTAGTTGGTTGGGGAGGCAAATAGGTCGCAGCAAGGCTGGCCCCAGCGGTTGAAGATTTTTGTCACTGGGACCACTCGTGAGGCTGTAGAATGCACCTGCTCAATTTGTCCGCTATCACGTTGGAGCTCCCAGGAATGTGCGTTGCAATCAGAAAGCAGTTGTGAGCTATCGCCATTGCCATATTCTCAAGGTCTCTCGGCATAACGGGTAGGATCTGGTACCTCTTGTTTGTTGATGTACCAGACCAATGACATGTTGTCTGATTGGATCGCAATAGTCCCTGATGGAAGGATGGAGTGAAATGCTTGCGACGCTAAAAGCACTGCCCTCAGTTCCAGGACAGTGATATGCAAAAGGGCCTCTGTCTCTGACCAGGTGCCTTGGACCGAGTTTCCCTGACATAGCCCCCCCACCCCATCAGGGAAGCGTCCGTGGTCACCGTGGCTATCGGTTGATGGGGGTTGAAAGGGTGAGACCATTGTTGGGGATTTCGATATGTCCACCAGAGTAAATCTTGCCTGCATCTCTGAATTACACTTATTTGAAAAGACAAAGGATGTTGTAGAGGGTATCACAGAGTGAGAAGTAGCCATTGAAGAAGTCTCATGTGGAATCTGGCTAGAGGAACAATGGTAATCGAAGCTGCCATTGACCCCAGTAGCTGAAGTACTGATCGAGCTGGGGATTTGTGGTGACAGAGCAGTGGGTGAACTTGTCTTATTCTCTGAAGTCTGTGTTCTGGAAGGGATGCTGTGCAATTTCTCGTGTCCAACAGTACCCCTATAAATTCCAAAGACTGAGTTGGGGTTGTGTTGGATTTCTCCCAGTTTATAGTGATTCCCAGGGTTTGAGCTATTAAGAGAGTATACTGCAGGGCTTCTTCCAGTAGATGCTTGGTGGGGGGGGGGGGTGAGGAGCCACTCGTCTAGATATGGAAACGCCTGGAATCCTTGAAGTCGCAAGTGAGCGATAACCACTGCCATGCATTTTGTGAACACTCTTGGGGCTGTAGAGAGCCTGAAGGGCAGGGTTCGAAACTGGTAGTGAATGGCTCCTGTATGGAAGCAGAGATATCTTCTTGAGTTTTTCTCCATTTTTATGTGGTAATACGCATCTTGAAGATCTACAGAGCACATACAATCATTCTTCTTCCAGAAGAGGAAGGATAGACTGAACCGTGACCATCCAGAATTTCCCTGTTTTTACAAATTTGTTTAGTGTACTGAGATCTAGAATTGGTCTCCAGTCCCCTGTCTTTTTTGGCACTACAAAGAACTTTGAGTAAAATCTGGATCCTATCTGGTCTGGGGGGACCGTCTGGATGACTCTTTTTTTGTAGCAGCTTTTTGATTTCATGTGCTGCTGCTTCCCTTTGACAGGGTGGAACATCGGGTAACACTCTTGATGAGACTGGGCAAACATAGAAGGGGATGTGATAGCCTCTGGATATAATCTGTTGTACCCAAGAGTCAGTTGTTATCTTTTTCCAGGCAGCAGGGTACAAGGAGAAACAACCCCCGACCACTTCCAGAGGTGAGCAGTCGGGCAGTGCGTCAGGAGTGCTGATAGGGTTGGCCAGAAAAAGAATCCCTGGAACCCCAGTTTCACAGACCTCCTCTACCCTGAAAGGGGCATCTTCCATTGGAGTTTCCCACTCTGCCTCTAGGGGAAAACTCGGCAAGTGCATCCCGGAAAGAGCCCTGTGATTTCTTGTGCCAGATCTTTCTGCTTCTCTGATTTCTGGAATAGAATCACTGAAGAGTGGAGTGTCTGACACCAATGGCAGACAAGGTATGCCATCTTGTTCGTACCATGCCAGTGTATCCTTGACTTTAGGGCCAAACAAAGAAGCGGCCTCTATGGGGGCATTCATGAAGGAAGCCTTAAAAGAGTCTGCAAAGTCACAAAGGCACATCCAAGCATGTCATCTGGTGACTATACCTGCGCCTGCCGCTCTAGCCACCCCTTCCACTGTGTGAGAAATAAGACACATGGAAGAGTTGGAAATGGATGCTAGAGTGGTTATCTGAGAAGCCACATTATCACAGACTTCGTCAGAAACAGCTCCTGCCAAGGTTTCAGAGAGCTGGTTGATAAGATCTCGCTGAAGCCTGGTAAAATGTGCCAGATAATTCAAAGACCCTATGGCGAAGGTCGATGAAGCAAACACATGCTACCTTAATCTGTCAATCACCCGGGACTCCTTGTTGGGCAGATGGACAGTTTGGCTCTCTTCTGCCAAATCCTTCGTAGTAGCAGCTGCCACCACCATAGCATCTACTGGAAGACCACGTGACCAGTGAGGGTGCTCAGCAGGGGGCAATAATATTTTATATGGCCTCTTAGGTATCACTTCCATGGTATCAGGAGCCTTCCATGTGAACTGCACGATGAGCTGGATGAGCTCATTGGCAGGCGGGGTGACCCAGGAGGTAGGGGGGGCCAGGCACGAAAAGCCTGCAGGAATACAGATTCCACAGAGGAAGGATTAGAGGGCTTCCAGTCACCCCTCTGTCTAAGGATCTCAAGGATGTCATCAAAGGACACCTCATCAGAGGGTGACCGTAGGGACCCTTCCCCATCATCAAAATCTGTATCTTCAGTCAATGACTCCTCAGTGGAGTTCATGTGCTTCCTCTTACATGATGCTTTGTGGGGTGCTTCCTCATTGGGAGGTTCTGGGAAAGACTGCAAAGAGGGGGTCTCCTGAGGAGGAGAGACCTGAGGGTCTTGTGCCCGGTGTCTGGGAGTTGAAGCTTGTGGCAGTTGCACACAGAGGGGGGAGAGGACTCCAACAAATGAGCTTTGCCAGTGGAGGCAAGCACCCTCTCCATGGCCTGGAAAGCTGGCCCACCCAAGGAGGGATGGGAGCATGGAACCGAGCATGACAACCTTGGAACTGGGGTCACACCCTACCCTGATGAGCCCACCCCCAGACCAGGAGTCTCAAGAGGACCATGAACTGCAAGAGAGAGAGCATCCATGGAAGGTGCCATAGAAAAAAATCGGTGTGGAGTCAGGAATGCCCTCCCCGATGGCACAGCCACTGGCCTGAGAAGAGCCCAATGCCCAGTGCACTGAAGGCCACAAGGACGACTCTGGTTCCAAAGTGAGATCCACTATTGGAGTTGGAGGGAGGGAATCTGCTCTCGGAGTAATAGGCTTCGAAACTTGAGTGGAAGTCGAAGGAGGACTATACGTTGGGGTTTGAGGCAAAATACGCTCACCTGAATGAGGGAACGTGAACTTCGATGGTTGAGAGAGAGACCTCTGACCACAAGCAACTGGTCAACAAGCCGCAACACATCCTGCTCAGAAAGACTCTTGGTTGACTTCATGGAGAAGGCTGATGGCGATTCTGGCCTTTCCAGGAAAGGACTATACTGACTGCTTGCAAAAGGATCCAGTGAAGGGGAATATTTGGTCCTTGCTAATTCAATGGGTACAGAGCTCGGAGCCGAGGAAGACTGCACCAAAGAAAATGATGTGGAAAAGGTCTGTGTCAAAGTTGTCAGCACCATAGTAGTTGAAGGTGTCTGCACCATAAAGGCAAAGGTCTGCCCCAAAGGGTATGGTGCCATAGTGGAAAGTGTCTGCACTGGCAATAAGGACGGTGCTCAGAAGGACTGCACCAAAGTACATGTCACCAAAAAAGTCTGCGACAGGGAGTACAGAAGAGTCATACTTGGAGCCGAAAGTGAGTGTACCAATGGTGCCGAAGGGGACTGAACCTGTATTGACGGTGCCGTTAGGGGTTGCGACAGAACTGTCAGAACCATAGTTGTCTGCAATGGGAACTCCGGTGCCGATATCGATAAAAGAGACATGGCTGCAGTCAGGATCATTTGGGGCGGTGCCGAGCCTGGAGCCGACAGGCGCCAGAGTAGTAATCAATTTCACCTTCTTGTGAGTCGACTACCTACGAGCTCCAGAAGAAGGGAGTGGCTTCGATGAAGAAGAGGAAGAATGCCTCTTGTGTGGTTTAACAGGAGGGGATGAGCCCTCCGACCCAGAAATAGTCTCAGAAAAAGGAGACTTGAGGAGACCTTTCAACATTAACTTATTCTTCCTTTCGTTGAGAGTCCTGGTAGAGAAGTTTTTACAAATCCTACACAGAAGATCTACAGTCAAGTGGGAGACATTAAAACAGTAGACACATAATTCATGGCCATTGGAAAGTGGTAACTTATGGCCGCAGTCCTTGCACTGCTTGAAACCAACTGAACTTTTCTTATCCAACATAGCTAGTATGGAGAAGAAGCACAGTAGCAAAAGGAAGAATAACGGCTACCCAAGAAAAGGGTAAAAAGAGAAAAGGAAGAATTACCAACGATGGTAATGGAGAATTACCACAAGGTAAGAAAAGAGGGTAATAAAGGGAAAAGACTAAAGGGAGAGAGTCTAAAGTGTGCGATAGGGTAGGAACATATTAGGGTAAACTTTTGAGAAAAAAATTTTGAGTAATAACAATATATAAACTGTCAAAAAATTAGACACTTAGCTGAGAGAGTGGCTTGACACGGCTGTTCAGCAATGCGGCAAATGAGATCTGAGGTAACAGGGAGCAGAGCATTCTGGGTAAGACCTTGGCTAGAGAGTTTTGGCTGATGCGAGCTTGATATTGATATTATTCCGAGGACGGAACCAATAACCCATCAATAAGGAATGAACGAAGATTAACAATATCAGATCATATATTATGCACTTCCTGTTTTGCAGTAAACCAGAAAGCACAGTCTGAGAATGGAGCCGTGGTGGTGGAAGGTACCATCTATATGGAGCCATAAGCTGCTGCATTGTCTGTGTCAGATATGACAGCTACTATCAAGGTGGATGTTTCTGATAGTTTAATACCAATACACACTTTATAATTTAATGTGTACAACACTGTGTGGTTGTTTAACATGTAAGGTATATATACCTTCTGTTTCTGCATGTATTTGTTTTCCTTTGCATAACGCAACCTTGTGTAATATCTTGTACAAAGCCAGATATGATGATTGATGCAGCTTATTGTGGTGAATGTTGTTTAACAATTCTTGTTACTTTTTAGTTTTGTGAAAAAGAGAGATAAGGGACTGCTGATTCATTTAGCATTTAAAATAATATAACATGTTTGGTAGACAGTGTGTTTGTGAATATAGGGTTATAGGTGTACTACAAGGGCCACAGAGCTACAACAAATGTGCACCTATTCATTGGGGAAAATAGGTGTGTGTGTGTGTGTGTGTGTGTGTGTGTGTGTGTGTGTGTGTGTGTGTGTGTGTGTGTGTGTGTGTGTGTGTGTGTGTGGTAAGATGGCAAAAGCACACACTGCAAAATAATTGAAAGGAGGGATTAGAAACTGGATATTATTCTTGTATCAGTTCAGTACTGATTCCATAATTCAAACCTGCATCCAAAATGTACATGCATAGCCCAGCTCAATGGAACAGACAGATGAAGCCATAACTGTAATCCAGACAACCTTAGATGGATGACAGGCATGGGCAATGGAGGAGCCAAGTGAGGAGGGTGGGAGTGAATGGACATTATCAGTTCATCCAGCCTGGGGGAGGGAGAAGGTCTAGCCCACTGCAATGCTTGCTCTTACAGGAAAAGAGGTGCAGAGCATCCAGTGCACAGGCCAGGGGCATGTGCTTGGCTCTGTAGAAAATATTTTTATTTATTTTTTTATTTTACATTTGTTGACCGGGATAGTCTGACTGGATGCATGTCCATTTTCAGCGGAGGCCCGGGGAGAAAAGCTCCAAGGGTAAGCAGATACAGCATTATATAATACCAGCATTACATATTACAAACAGACTATTTACAGAGATTACATAAGTAAGCAAGTTAAACAAGTTCCACAGGTTACAGTTAATCCTGAGCACAAATCAAGATTAAACTAAATTACACAGTAAACTGGTTAACAGATTTTTACACATTCTAGAGAGAGTTAGCCAGGCTTGATACATTGACATAGCCAGTTAAGTGACAAATGCTGTTTGAGTTTAGTTTTAAATTGACCTTTTGCTAGTCTGAATTAGTAGTTTGTTAGAGGATCAAAGCGGTCTAGGATTGTTATAGGGGGTGATAATATTTTTAAGTGCAGGAGTATTGTCCGGATTATAGAGGATTTTATAGGCCATAATCAGTTGGTTATACTGGATTAGGCTGGGTAGTTCAAGCCAACCAAGCTGATTTAGATTGATGCAATGATGTGTCCTAAAAGGCAGCCCAGTGGCAAACCTGGCAATGTGGTTGTAGCAAATTGAGAGTTTGTTAAGGACAGTCTTGTTCAAATTCGAGTGTAGAGGGGATGCATACAGAAGGGTTGAAAGAAGGTGAGAGCGAGCTATGGCAATTTTAGCTGGAGGGGTGAGGAAGGCTTATTATTCTGTAAAGTGACCCTAGTTTTTTATTGATGGTTTTGATAGTTTGGTTAACATGTAGGTCAAATTTTAGATTATTGTCTATGATGACACCTAATAGTTTTGTAGATGGGTCAGGGGAGATTATTGTACCATCATTTGATTTTATGGTAAAGGTGAAAGCGGTAGACCTATGTGTTGGTGAAAATAACAGCATTTTAGTTTTTTTGGGATTTAGGATCAGACGATGTTCAGAAAGCCAGTTTTCTATTGTATTAAAGGTGGTCTGGGTAGCTGACCATAACTCTACTGGAGATGTGGCTAAGCAAATCAAAGTAGAGTCATCAGCATATTGGATACAGCTGACTTTTGGGATGACAGTATAAAGGTCGTTAATGAAGATGGAGAACAGCAAGGGCCCTAGTATAGAGCCTTGTGGTACTCTGAGGGTGTTAGGTAGAAGGTTAGAGAGTTTGTTCTGCCAGAGGACAGCCTGCTGTCGACCATTCAGGTAGGATTGAAACCATTGGAGGGCTCCAGTATCTAGACAGAAAGTTAGCAGGGTGTGGATTAAAAGTTGGTGATCAACCATATCGAATGCCTTGGAAAGATCCAAAAAGAGGGCTGAGGATATATAATTATTGTTGCGATTATGGTTTATGGTGTTAGTAAAGGCTAGGAGGGCTGAAGTAGTGCTGTGATGAGGACGGAAGCCATGCTGAGTGTCTGCCATAAGGCGATTTTGGATTAGGTGGTGCATGAGTACATTTTTCCATAATCTTTGCAAGTGGAGAGAGTATAGCTATTGGCCTATAATTGGAGAATTCAGTAGAGCTGCCTCCTTTGTGAAGTGGGATTACATAGGATATTTTCCAGATGGTGGGAATTTTAGCTTCTACTATGGTTCTATTGATTAGTATTGAGACGGGGTAAGCAATAGCATCAGCTGATTTTTGTAGGTACTCGGCAGGGAGTTGATCAGCAGAAAGTGTAGTGGGTTTTAATTTTTTGATCAAGGTATGGATAAGTGAAGTGGCGACTGGTTGGAAGCTGAACACAAGTAGGTTTCTAGGGTGCTACTTTCAGGACCAGGGAGCTAGGAGGTAGTTGGCTAGCTAGGGCTTGAATTGTCTCAGTAAAGAATTGGTTAAAACTATCAGAAACATCTTCAGGGGTTTTATCAATAGTAGTAGCAGGGATTGGGGATGAAGTTTGTCCAGGATGTAGTAGATTATTTAAACCTGCCCAACACTTCTGAGGGTTATTTTGGTTTACTGTCTGTAAATTACAGTAGTATTGTTTTCTGTCTTGTAAAATTGATTTTTTGGTTTCGTTCCTGGATTGCCTGTATTTAATTTGATCTTGAGGGTCTTTAGAAGAACGCCATAAAGCCCATGCTTTGTTTCTAAGGGTAATTTTGAGTTTAGACTCTATAGAAAGCCATGGTGCAGTTTTTGCCTTGGTTCTCTTTGAATGAACAGGTGCATGCAAATCAAGTATCTCAAGGAGTTTGTTGTTAAAGTATGCTACTGCTTCCTCTAAGCGGAGGTGTTTTAGAATAGACCAATTACATGAGTTTTGTTCTTGTTGGAATTTGGCAGGGTCAAAGTTTTTATTGTTTCTAACCTTTCTGAGTAAGGGTTGTTGGGAATTAATGGTTTTGTGCTTAATTACATATGTGAGAAGGTGATCGCTTAGGCCATTAAAGACGGTACCAGAGGTGTACAGTTGGGGGTGACTGTTTATGAGTACCCAGTCAAGTATACTTTCTTTTTGGTTGGGTTTACCTATCCTGGTAGGGGTGGATATGATTTGTGTAAATGCATGCAGGTTAATATGGGTGGTGGGAGATTCTAAGGAACAGGTGCCCCAGTCTATGTTAAAGTCTCCAAGTAGTAGGGTTTCTTGGGGGTAGTGACATGATAGCCAGTGCAGGATATCTTCAAATGTAGATATATTGTTACCTGGGGGAATGTACATACAGATGATATTAATGCATTTATTTTTATTAAGTTGCAATTTGGTGGCAAGAATCTCTGTGTTATTAATCTGAGGAGGTTGTATTACATCTATGGTGACATTCAACTCAGATTTATAGAGTACAGCTACCTCACCCCCCTTCCTCGAAGCACAATCCAGCCTGTGTATGTTGTACCCAGGTGGTAACACTTCATTGTCTTTAGTGTTAGGTTTTAACCAGGTTTCAGATATACAGAGAATCTCAGGGGAGTGGACATCCAGAAGTGCATGCAATTCATGTACCTTGTTATTAATGCTTCTAATATTGAGATGACAGACTAGTAGAGAGTTAGTTGGCCTATTAATTGTAGGTTTGTAGCTTAGATTACAAGTAGAGGGGGTATGTGTATCTGAAGTGAGTGGGCCAGGGTTGGGGTGAATATCACCACCAAGTATTAGGTTGAGTCTATATTTGGTGATGAACTTCAGGAATTTGTTTATTAGTTTGTGGTAGTGTTTGGATCTAGAGCTAATGTCCCTGGGGTTGAGATGTTGATAGACTGAACAAGATGTTGGATAGGATCTGGTACTGTAAGTATGGTTGAATGTGGAAGGATTTACAGCTGGGGTGATAGTATGGCCTTTTGGGACCTGAAATCCCGTGAGAAACTGTTTTTCATACAAGGTAAGGAGGTATGGTGTGAACAAGAGGGGTAGTAAAGAGGAGTATATCATTATATGTGATTCAGCTAGTGAGTGAAGGAACTGCTTTACCTGGTGATGCAACACCAGAAGATAGAGTGGTGAGGTAAAGGTACTGGAAGGGGGATGGGAGAATGCCAGATGAAAGCTAATAGGTGCTATTACAATGTAGGTAGTAGAATGGGGGGGTGGAATTATCCCAGATGAAAGCAGATAGGATCTAGAAAGTGGGAAAGTGGCTATAGTACTATAAATTTAGAGGTACTGGGTAAATAACTTATGTTCTTACCATAATGCTCCATCTGTGTTGTCCATTTTCATTCTTCCTCAAAAATTGGGTTTGGATCCGATCCTCAGATCCATCTCAGCCATTTTTTACACCTCGTGGCCACTAGAACTCTTGATTTACTCTCTTACCCATAATGCTCTATCCCCTAACATACTTCAGATCTTATTTGCTAGCTTTTAGTTTTAGTTGAAAAAATTAGCACATAGATAACAGGCACCAATATCTGGAGCTGAACCAATGGAACATTAGTCCTTTATAACCTTCTTGTTCTTCCAGAAGTTAATAGTTAAAAAGGTAGGGGGTTGATGGGAGGGAAGTTGAGGAAGAATGAAAATGTACAGCACACATGGAATGTTATGGTAAGTACATAACTTCTGTGCCTGATGTCAATTTTCATTCATTCCTCAACAACTGGGACAGAGTCCCCAACTACCTGAATTCCCAGGAGGACTCTAAGGAAGGATATTCCTGAGTACTGTTAAGCCAAAGGCCGTTCTTCCCCTAGAGATCAGATCCAATTTGAATGAGTAATAAAAGTATGAGGTTTAGCCCAAGTTGCAGCTGCACAGATACTGTCCATGGAAAACCTGGATAAAAATACTGATGACGTTGCTATGGACCTATTTGAATGAGCTTTCAAAGGTTTTGGCAAAGCCATCCCAAATTTGTTATAAACAAAGGAAATGCTCTCAGTCAGCCATTTGTCTAAAGTTACTTTTGCAACTGGTTTGCCTAATTTCAATTCTGCAAAAGAAAGAAACAACTGATCTGTTTTCCTGAAATTCTTTGTTCTATGCAAATAAAAATTTAATTATCTGTGAATGTCCAACAAATGTATCATGTATTCACCTTTGTTTGTGAAATTTGGAAAGAAAACTTGAAGATTAATGGACTTGTCAATGTTGGATTCTGACACTACCTTAGGAAGAAAGGAAGGTTTGCTTCGTAGTGCTACTCTGTCTCTATGGAAGATTAAACAAGGAGACTTAGAAGACAAGGCTTGAAGTTCCAAAAGTCTTAGAGGAGAGGTTATAGCTACCAAGACGATAGTTTTCCAGGCTAAAAACTTTAGTTCACATTTTGCTGCTGGTTCAAAATGGGAGACTGAGTCAAAGCTTATAATGCTAAATTTAAATCCCATGGTGGAGTTGGATCTTTAAATGGTGGTTTCAGAAGAAGTGTACCCTCTATAAAGGCCTTACAAAGTTTTGAGGAAATCAAGGTAGAATTGTCAATTCCAATATGAAAATTAGAAATGGCAGCTAGTTATACGTTAACAGTTGATGAACTAACCCCTTCATTAAAGACTGTAGTCAGGAACTCCAGCACATTATGTATCTTTGCTGAAAAAAGGTCGGTGTCTTTTTACTGCACCCAAAAACCAATCCTTGCCATTTACTTCTGTAATTCTTTCTAGTGGAAGGTTTATGGGAAGATAAAAGTATATGATGGACAGGGGAGGATAGTCTAGGTTAACTGGCTATCAATAAAATTGGAGAAACCATGCAGTCAGCTTTAGGCCTGAAATGTCTGGGTAAATCACGTCTTTTGGGTGAGACAGAAGACCTGGAAATTGGATCCAGAATCGATGGAGGGTAAACTAGATGAGGCCAAAAAAAAGGGGGAACCAAATCTGTTGAGGCCAAAAATGGGAAATGAGGATGTAGAAAATAAGCACCAGGAGTACTTCTAAAGTAAGGCAGCCACACAAAAGTCATTCAGTATGAAATGAGGATGTCTTTGCTCTTCAATCAGGAACTTGCTGCAGAAATTTTGGGTATTAAGGGAGTTGGCGATATGCATAGAGGAGAGCGAGGGCCAATAGTGAAGGAGAGCATCTCTTGGTGATTCCCCCAGTGGAGGGGTAAGGGAAAAGAACCTACTGCATTTGTTGTTGAGTGGAAATGCAAAAAGGTTGCAGCATGGCTGGCCCCATTGGTGAAATCCCTTTTTGCAATTTTCATGTTGAGAGACCACTCATGAAGTAACAAAACGGACCTGCTCAATTTGTCTACTATCAGACTGGATTTCCCCAGAATGTGCACTGCTGTCAGAAATAAATTGGATGAGACTGACGACTGCCACACTCTTAGAGCTTCTCAGCACAAGGGGTAAGATCTTGTCCCTCCTTATTTGCTGATATACCATACCACTGACATACTGCCCATCTGAATTGCAGTAGTTCTGGAAGGGAGACAGTCTTGAAAATCCTGCAATGCTAGGAGAACTGCTCTCATTTCCAGGACATTGATATGCATGTAGGCCTCTTCAGGGAGCCATGTGACTTGGAGTGTCTTTCCCAAGGAGTGTGCACCCCACTCTATCTGGCAAGTATCCGTGATCACTATGGCTTTGGGCTGAGGGAAAATAAATGGACAACCTTGTAATACCTGATTTGGGCTGGGGGAAAATGAAGGGACAACCTAGTAATATCTGATATGAATACATCCACCACAAGAGGTACTTTTTGCATGCCTGAGTTATTCTGATCTGGATGGACATAGGCTGGTGTAGAATAGACCACTGAGTTGCTAGGGTCCATTGAAGAATTCTCCCATGATATCTTGCTACCAGTACCAGAACTAATGCAGCTGACATTGACCCCAAGGCTTGTAGAATCAATCAAGCAGACAGAGAAGAATTCTGAATTATCTTTTTGACTTGAAAGCAAATAGTTTGAACTCTTGGTAAAGAAAGGGAGGCTTCTACTGATACTGAATTGAACAAAGCCCCTATGAACTCTAGTGTGTGAGTTTACTCTAGGTGAGATTTGTTATGCTTGATGGTAATCCCTAGATGAGAGCAAATTTGGAGCACATAGTCTTGAGCTTTTATCAGAGGATGCCTGGTCGTAGGGTTATGAGCCAGTCATCCAAATACAGAAACACCAGAATCCGTGCATTCTCAAGTGAGCTGCTATTACAGCCATGCATTTGGTGAACCCCCTGGGGGCTATGGTGGGGCCAAAGGGCAGTGCTCTGAACTGGAAATGACTGGCTCCCAGATGGAAGCATTGATACTTTTTATATGATAGTATGCATCCTGAACTTCTATTGAGCACATCCAGTCATCCTTGTGCAGGAAGGGCAAAATGCACTGAACCATGACCAGCCAGAACTTTGTATACTGAACCATTTTGTTCAGTTTGGCGAGATCCAAAATTGGTCTCCAATCTCGTTTTCTTTGTCACTAAAAGGAATCTAGAATAAGTTCTACATTTTTCTGGTCTGGGGGACCTCTTAGATGATGTTTTTCTAACAGCTTTTTTATTTCTAGAGCTGCTGCTTTCCTCTAACTGGGGGGAACATCAGGAATTTTGTTTACTGTTAAGGGAGGAGGTAGGGAAAATGGAATTATATAACCGGTGGAAATAATCTTCTGCACCCATGTAACTTTTGTAATGTCTACCCAGGCTCTCTGTGTGGATAGATGACCCCTGACTGCCTCCAGAGGTAGACAATTGGGCCTCCTTTCAGGAGTACTGATAGAGTCTGTCAGAAAAAGAATCTCTAGACCCCTGGTTCTGTGGGCCTCCTCTGCCATGTGGGTGGTATCTTCTTTTTGAGTCCCCCCCCCACTGTTGCTGGGGGAACTATCTCCATGTGGATCTTGAAAAGGACCCGGGGTCTTTCTGAGCCATGTCTTTTGACCACCTCATTGATTCCTAGAGAAGGTTCTCTGAGGGGTCAAAAAACATACACCCACTGCAGAAAGGGTCTTTCCATCGTGCTTACCCCTGGAGAGTGCATCTTTTACCTTAGGGCCAAACAACAAACTGCCATCAAAAGGTGCATTTACAAATGAGGACTTGAAGGGTTCCATAAAATCACACAAGTGCACCCAGGTGTGCCTCCTAATGGAAAGGCCTAAATCCACTGCCCTTGAGGTATCTTCAGCTGCATGTGAAATGAGTCTCATAGAAGAATCCGTGATCAATTGTAGGGTAGCCAAATGTGAGGCAATAGAGCTCTGTTGCTCAGAAGTACTGGTTCCAGAGAGGAATTTGGAGAGTTCCTTAATCTAATTCCTGTGCAATCTGGTGAAATGTGCCAAATAGTTCAGCAACCTGACTGCAAAGGTTGCTGAAGCATATACATGTTTCTCAAATCTGTCCAACACCCTGGACTCCCTGTTAGGGTGATGGACAGATGAACTCTATTCCAGAAGTTCTTTCTTTGTGGCCATTGTCACAACCATGGCATCTTCTGGTACTCCCTTGTTCTAAAACTCTCTTCCTGGAGCCTGTACCCCCTCTGGTCTCTTGGGGATCAGATCAACAGCACTTGGGTTCCTTCCACACCTGCCTAGACATCAAATCAATAAGCTCATCAGCGGGCAGAGTCACCCAGGAGGTAGATGGACAACACCCAAAGGCTTCTAAACATACCAATTCCTCTTGGGAAGGGTTATTGGTAGACCAACCATCCCTTTGTTTGAGGATCTTTAGAATGTCTCTAAAGGAGACATCATCAGGTGATGATCTTGGAGACCTCTCCCCCTCATCAAAATCAATTTCTTCAGTGAGCAACTCTTGAGGAGAGTCTAAGAGTCTCCTATTGCACTTTCTCTTCCTAGGGACTTCTTCAGTGGGATGTTCCAGAGAAGTACTGGAAGAAATAAGAATACCCTGCTGGGTAGCCTGGAGACATTGAGCCAGCTGTCCCTGTGGGGCAGAATGAAGAGGCTCAAGGCACAGATACATATAGGATCCAAAAGGGAGATCCAAGGGGGATGGAACTGTTTATACTTCAGGAGCAGAGAACACTCTCTCTACCACCTCAAAGGCACAGTAGTCCAGGGAAAAGGAGACTGATGGAGCTAAGAAGCTATGCTTCCAGATCATCAGCTCTCTCTGACTCAAAGGCAGTCCACCCATGGCAGAAGTCAGAGCCAAGCTGTCCAATCCCAAGGCTCTGAGGGCCAATGACAGCTCTGTCAACTTTAGAATTGACACTAATACATCTGACCCGACAACGGTGCTTCAGTCTGAGAGTTGTCTGGCTCTGACATGCTTGGAATTGGTGCACTCAAAGAATGTTTCAAGAGTTGAAGATACTATAATCTTTGGATCTGACATAGATGGTCCTGGAAGGCATTGATCCAAGGGCTTCAAAACCACAAGTCAGACTGGAGAAGATACCAAGATGGGCAGTGTAGTACTTGAAAATGCCTCCTCTCCCGAAGGGATAGAAAACTGGAGAACTCCCATCTGAATCTGTGCCAAGAAGAACTTCCTCATCATCTTATCTATGTCAGCTTCTGTCAGGCTCCTGGAAGAATGACAGGATGAGGCTATTGACAGGGACCTGGAACATCAGTGTCTCTCCAAGAAAGGGGGTGGCACTCTGGAAGGTACAGGATAATGCATACTTCGTTTGGAGTAAGTGTTTCAGATCTGATACTATTGGATCTGAGGAAGAAGGTCAGACATCCGACTTTGACTGATCTGAAGATTTAGACTTCGGACCTGACATTTTAGACAGTTTTCAAGTGGACTCCATTGACAGATCTGAGGATGGAGTAGAAGAACCAGACAGATCTAATGGCCTTTTCCTGTGTTCTTTCTTTTCCTGTTTAGGGGTTTGAGCCCCAGATAGTGACTCTGAAAAAGTTGTATGGAGTAAACCTTTTAAAATTAACTTATTTTTGCAATCTACATTTGCTCTAGGGTTAAATGACTTGCAAATATCACAGTCAATTTTTAAATGATCAGGGTCTAAACAATACATACACACAAATCATGCAAATCAGACAAGGGGAGTTTGTGCTCACATTGTTTACATTTTTTAAAGCTTGAAAGCATTTCAGCCATTTTCAACGTAAAGCCATCTATGTAAAGAAAGAAAGAAAAAAGAAAAATGTTTTTTAATTAAAGAGAGACTGCCAACGATGGTATTAAAGGGAAGGGCAGAGAAATAAATACCAACAATGGTATTAATAAATGCACTAAATCAGAATGAGAATTAAGGTATATATATATATATATATATATATATATATATATATATATATGTATATATGGGTCCGCCTGACAACGTCGACAGCTCAGAACGCCGACACTGAGAACACCAACGCCAGAAGATCGACAGTTGAGAAGACCGACGGATGAAAACACCGACGCTGAGAACACCGACATGGGAAAAGGCTGTGTAAGTATGCGGTAGTGACGGACGTTAGGGTGCGAGTAAGGTAAGTGTGCGATATTGACGGTCTGTAGGGATAGCGGTGGGTTAAGTGAGTTAGGGTTAGGCCGGGTTAGGTAAGTGTCTGCGGTAGTGATAGTCTTTGGGTTAGGGCGGGTTAAGTGAGTTAGGGTTAGGCGGGTTAGGTAAGTGTCGATAGTGACGGACCTTAGGGTTAGGGTTTGGGTTAAGGTTGTAGATAGTTGTGTATGTGAGGCTTAGTGTGGGTTTGTAAGGATTTTGGTGTGCTTGTGTTGTGTGTGTGCTTTTTGGACAGGGGATTTGTTTTGTTTGTTGATTGTCGTTATTATGGTGTGTTGGGCATGTGAGGTTTCGTGTTTGTGAACTGTCGGTTATGTGGTGTCAGTGATTTCTTTGTCGGGCGTGTGAGGTTTCGTGTTTGTGAACTGTCGGTTATGTGGTGTCGGTGATTTCTTGTCGGTGTTGTGATGTGTCGATGTTGTCAGGTAGACCCGTATATATATATATATATATATATATATATATATATATATATATATATATATATATATATATATATATATTTAGAGAGAGAGAGACAGAGTGAGTGTACGAGAGTAAAGAACTCTAGAGAAGCAATTAAAGAATTCACTTAACTGATTAACTTGATTAACGCTTGAGAACTCACAGTGACCATGTCCTTATGCAAAAGAGGCAAACGAGATCTGAGATATGTTAGGGGATAGAGCATTATGGGTATGGAAGAAGCTCAAGAGTTCTAGTGGTCATGAGCTGTAAAATAAACGGTCAAGTCGGATCCAAGGAACAGATCCAAACCAAATTGTTGAGGAATGAATGAAAATTGACATCAGATGCCATGTTCACATGGTGCAGTTCATGTAGCAGATGCAAGAATGTGCATACCCACAGGGATGAAATAGCAGGCATCCATGAACTCAAACCTGTTCAACAAATGAAATGAGAAGTTTTAGAACTATTTGGGAGACAGAGCTATAGTAGCAATAACCTCGATGGCTGCCTGGAAGATGGCCATTTGTAGTCAGTTTTCAATCTAGGAAAACAAAGACACCAATCAATAGCATGAGGGCTGATAGCTGGCAGGCAGCACAAGGCTAAGGTTATGATCTATTAATGAACTGCTTCCCATAATCTAGGGTTTAATTCCTTCAGTCTCCATTGCCTACTGCATGACAGAGGCATAGCTAGTGACCTAATGAACCGTGAGACAAAAGGCAGAATGTTGTTATACTGTAACAGCATCATTAGAGCCCTAAGTTTAATATAAATAAATACATATGTTTGATACAATAAAATAAACCAATTTTATTGTTCAGGGTGTTATCACTGCAGAAAGGCCCAACTAAAATGGTGTTGGATGTTTGCAGCAGCCTACCTGATAAGGCACTAAGCAGAAGCAGTCACACTTCAAACAGGGTTTGGACTAACATGGGGGAGTAGGTATAAAGGGGTTAGGGTATAAAAAAATGCTGTGCATGAGTGGGATCTTAAGAAGCAGTTCTGAAGCTGAGCAGATCAGCATAGTCAAGCAGAACTTGTTGCCCATCCTCAGTCTGTTGTGCCATACTGCTTTACTGCAATTTAAGCCACTGTATTAATTTGATTCTTGTATTGTGTTGATTCTCGTTTTCAAGGTATTTCATAGATAGATAGGTTCATAGATTAGTACTAAGCTAACTGTCCTTGCGGGCCATTTTTAAGCCTAGCCATTTATCCCCTGTGAGATTCAAACCCTGTACCTTGTGTTTGTAAGGCAAACACCTTAACCATTAGGCCATCCTCCCATCCTTCTGTGTTACCTAAGATACATGTTTTCACTGTACCTTAATGGACTATGGTCAGTGATAAATTATATATATTTAAGAAGTCAAACCCCGGGATTCATGAAGCTCGGCGCAAGGACGGCGTTAGCCTTGCGCCGAGTGTGTGGCATAGAGATGGCACAGCAGCAGCACCATATGCATATTAATGAAGGTGTGCTGCTGCACCGTCCACATGCACAGGAAATGTGTGCAAGTGCAGGGGGCATGTTTAAGCACTGCACAGAGGCATGAACATGCCGGCTACAGTCGCGCAACCTAAAATGCTGACTAGTACAGCCTGCCTCTAATAGTAATCACTCCTGTCAGTGTCCGTGGATACTGAAATGTATGCAAAGCATACAAGATGGTTCAGTGAACACGAAAATAAAATCACAGGAGTAAACACACACGCACGTAGCTTAATGTTGAGCCCCCGTCCCTTGAACAATAACATTTAAAACCCCGTGTCCATATTTCATTGTAGTGTTGATTTTTATACCAAGTGGAAGTGAAATCCAGCATGTTTGCGCATCGCTGCCTTTTGCTAAGCCTAATGGTCAGAGCATTCACTCAATATCTGCCCATTAGCGGTCCAAGTCGTCCTTGTCTGGACGGCCCAAAGATGAATGGGTATTACCAAGGTCAGCCTACCATGTCATGAAAGATAAGTATTTGCGTGTACCTATGTGCATGAAGTACAGCATGTGGAGGACCAAATATGTTAGGGTTGTCCTCACAACCATATTGGTACCAACGATATGTAGAGTAGACAGAGCACTGTGTGCTGCTGTCTGTGCCATGGGCCAGCAACCAGAGAAGGGATGGATGGTGTGTTTGTGGAATTTGGGGGGAGTGATGGGTAATGTAATAAATCGCCAAGGGGAGACTGGGTCGGATGTACAATAGGTGAACTGGAGGTGTACGAGGGAGCAGTGGATGAATCAAAAAGGAAACCAAAGAACATACATTCACATCCCCAATACACCCTGACAGGCAATACTGCAGAACACAATCCCACAAACATATGAACATTAAAATGTGCGATACACATGTACAGAAATGGTACCGGCTCACACCCACATAATGGTCTGGCCTGAACTGAGCCATCCAACCCCTACACACCTAGATACATAATTGAATACCCATCATCCCCTCCACAGCACACCACCCCCGCTGCTGAAAGTCCACCAAACCCATACATACTCGGACTGCTAACTTGGGCCAGCCATATCTGCACATAGTGCCCCCTACCTACATCTAGGAGGCAGTCTCACCCTAGGCAGTCTCAGACTTGCAAACTAGGTATCCCATGCATGTATAACCCTCCCTCATTGTCATATAGCCAAAAGAATGGGAGTCATTCACCTCCACAATTTTTGGACATCCCTCACGGGATAAGTGTCTGTTCTAAAGATTAGACTTGGTGGCACAACACGATGTCCAGCCCCATAGACATCCGTACACAAATTGCATTAGCAGTAGTTGTCCACAACCCTGCTCAGCCTCCAGCCGGTCCTGCATAACCGATGACCTGGGATTAAACACCTGACCGTGATGCACGTCTCCCCATGTGCATTATCGGGAATATATACCTTTCACATGTTCTCTAGAAGCTTCCCCATAGCCATAGCCCAAATAGTACACTTCCACAAATTGTATACCCAGTCCAGGTTCCACGTTGTGATGATGCACACAACCCCTGTATACAAACAGTACACATCCCTCCCGGATGCGGGTGTTCATATACATGGCCATGTACAACCCTAGATATGTAGTCATACCTCTATAAATGTGCATATTTATATACGCATAGCTACAGCTACACATCACACATACATGCATATAAGTAGTTGTCAAGTATGTGTCCTATTTATAAATATGTATACTTGCAAATGTATTCATATGTCTCTCAAAAACATATGAACATTAACATGTACTATACATATGCACACCAACTGACTGTCACATTTGTTGCCAGTAGTGCGGAATGCCTATAGTAAAGTCATATATCCTAACTACCATCCATGCAGAATGTACCACAGATGGTGTAGTGGTCAAACCGGTGACTAAGGTGTTTCTGTTCCTGGGTCCAAACCATGCAAGGGCTGCTAATTTTATATGATGCCCAGAATAATGGCCGTCGGATATAGGGTGATTAAGTAACTTACAATCTCTGGTGTGGGTGGGTATATAGTAGTAGTAAGTGTATGTTCAACAGTATAAAAATGTATGTATAAGTATATATATGTATATGCATATAGTGTATAGAGATAGATATATATATATATATATATATATATATATATATATATATATATATATATATATATATATATATATATATATATATATATATATATATATTATATATATATATATATATATATATATATATATAATATCCATGAAGAATGAATATGGTCACAATAAAGCAGTCATAACAAATGTGAAGGGAAACAGCAGCAGAAACCCCCATATTATTTAGTGGTGTCATAACAAGCTGGCCAGAGGTGAGCAAATCTCCCGCATCTCCAACCACAGGTAGAATACTAACAGTGGAACTAACTTTGTCCACGTGCTAAGTCTCACTTTCAGACAAGTACAGGGCAGTCCCAGTCTCCATTCAGACGATCCAAAAACCAGAAGACTAACTGAACACCCTAACCATAATATGAACGTATGTCCCAGGACTATAAGCTTGGGACGTCTGAATATACTTGGAGTGAACCAACATACGGGACATGTCTAGAGCAGTAGGGACTGGCGCATGTGTAGCGGTGTGGTTTATTTCTGACCGGAGAATGGATGACTGCTGTGTTAGTGATATTTTGCTGCGTTTGTTCTGGTAACTATGAACCATGGGTATACATGCAAATGAAGCAGCACAGCAATAGTGTAGTGGTTAGAGCATCCGCCTATCGAGCAGACGTTGCCGGTTCGACTGCAGCACACACAATTTATGATGTGTAATCCGTATACGAGCATATCTTGCTAATTTTATGCTGTATAATGATATAATACCATTGAAATGTGAACTGGGGTGATGTATCACAGTAAGAATGCAGAAGGTGTTTGCATGACGGGAAACGGAGGTTAAACATGGTGAAATGGAAATCCGCTGCTGAAAAGTGTTGTACTCACCCTTTTTCCACCGGGCCTTGTTCTGCCCAGCAACACAATAAACTGCCTCGGCCAGGCTCGACGCCAGGACCCTACACACTACAACCAATGGGATTTACCACTAAGCCACGGCAGTTATACCTAACTCTGATGTTATTACAAACATAGCAGACAGCACAGTCATTCAACAGTATGATCAAAGTAATTAATCATGTAGATGTATATGCATGCATACATATAGATATTTTATATATATATATATATATATATATATATATATATATATATATATATAGCTACAGAATGAACATGGGCACAAGAA